>NW_026652310.1:2611426-2621518 GCF_009828535.3 Hylobates moloch | reverse complement strand
GCAGAGGATTGCCGATTGGATGGGGGGATGCCTGCGCAGAGGATTGCTGACTGGATCTGTCCCACCATGGAGCGGCTCCAGTTGCTCATTCGCTCAACTCCACCGACATCTCCAACAGTGTGAGATCAGGTTTAATAAAAACTGCGTCTGGCTCCAGGGCCGCGCAAATCCAGGTGAGGCCTCGCAAGTCCTTGAAACTTGATTGTTTGGGGCTACAGCAACAGAAATTTGATGGAGGTTTTATTAAATCTGTGAGAGCCTTAAGAAGCCTCCTATTGCTTTAAAAGGTAATATAGAGTATTGGGAGGGCTGCCCTTCTGGGCACATATTGAAAGTTCTATTGTAGTATGAGGATTTGATAAGCAATTGTCCCTTTTCATGACTCTGCATTGAGTAAAGCAGGTCAATATTGGAATTCATATACACATCTGCATTTGCTATAATTCCATTTCTACATTCACAATAAATAATTGACTTAGCAGGGTTAAAACTAATAGCTATGAGAACTTCTATACTTCAGGAAAGAATTTTCTCTCTGCAATTTGCCCCGTGGCTGGTATCCTTCTCTAGGCCTTGATGACAGTCACCTGGGAGCTCAGAGCTTGATTTCTAATTGATAGAGAGCTCCATCATATAAACTCAGTTCGTTCTTTTTTTTTTTAATCTATAATAGCAATAACAGTCAACACTGATTCGACTATTTGGTTACAGTGAAGAGCAAGTGGTGGCCCAAATAAAAGAAACAAAGAAGAGGTGGTAATGGGACAGCTGGAAAACATTATCTACCCCCAAGAAAACAACGCTGGTGGTCAGCTAAAATTGCAGGGTTTTGAGATAACAGTACATGAAAAACCTTTGTGATTTTCTTCCCCCAAAATGTGGGTTATGTTAAAATTCCATGAAACTAAGATTTTAACTTGATGCCTTTGGATACCGAGAGAAACATATTTTCAAAATGGTATTCCTTGTAGTAATTTAACCTCTCTAAGCCATCTGGAAGACACAACAATTTGGAAATCACCAATGGTAAATAAGGTATTTTGTTTTTCTTTCTGCCACTACCATTTAAAGTAGGATGACTAGCAGCCTCTTGGAGCTAGTATACTTCTATCGTGAAATTTTTTTTAAAAGGAAACAATAAATACATAGTATACAGGGAGATAGATCCAATATTTTTGGATGACTTATTAAAGCTCTAATCTCTACCAAACTTTGGAAGTATGCATGGTCAATCTAAAAGTGCTAATATAAAAAGTCACTGGGTTATAAAACTAAGGAAGTATTTTGGATTACTTTGAATAGAAGGATGTGCAATTGTGGACCTTAATTAAAATTTGTGGATCTCACAAAAAGAACCACACAGTGCCAGCAATTCCATGTCTCAGGCCCACAGTCAGCTCAGTATTTTGCTACCACTAGTTTTATCCATTTTTTTTATAGCATGTAGTAAGTGAACAATAATAGAACTGATTCTGAAGGTTATTTAAAGCAAGGCATTTGTAGGTGCATAGCTGTCATATTTTTGAAGAATAATTCCAACTATGGCTTAAACTAAAATTTTGTTATTCTCCTGCACAGTAGCATAAAACAAAATGTCCCACAGCAATTCAGATTGAAGTTCCTTGTGGAACTTCAATCTTTAAATAACTTAAGTAGTTATTTTAAAACTGTCTCCTTTCAAAAATATGTTATCCAGCGTCTGAGTCTTTTCAGAAGTTAAATCTTTGAGAAATGAAATGAGGAAGCTGGTGATTAGAACTAGGGTACCATTATGGCCTTGGTCAAATATGGACACTGCAATTTTTCAGATACAAAAAGACTGCCAAATAAGTCTAATAGTTTCCTGTTCCACAACCCCCCACCCCCGTTACTTTCTCTGTCTCCTCTCTGTGTGTTGGGTGATGGAGGAGCAGTGAGTGTGTGCATATACACATGTGCCTGGGTGGGTATGATAAGTAAGCCTGTGTCTGTCTTTGATCTAAATTTTCCCAATCAGGAGGATGAAAAGAAGACAGATACAGTGAACCCTAGAGGGACAGTTTATTGTTTTAAAAATGTTAACTGATATAGATACCATTCAGGTTCTGTATTTTATTCAAAATTCAGAAAGGAAGACTCATTCCACCTGTGAAGGAAATGGGCACTCTCACCCTCTAGAAAGCCTATGATTTGGAAAATGTGAACACTAAGGAGAACCATTTGGAAATGTTTTTGGTGTTGCTCCAGTGCCTGCAGAGGCTGTGATGGATATGTTGGCTGAAGGCTCTTCTGACTTCCACCCCAAGCCACCACCTTGGTACACCCCTGCTGCTCCCTCCCTGAAGTATTTTCAGACCATGGACAGGGATCATCCACAAAAAGTTTTTTGCTCTTATACATGTTATTGTTACAAACTTGTAAATGAGTGAAAAAAAAGAGTTGTCAGTAGCCCTTCATATGTTTGTTTAACAAACACTAATTTCCTGTCACTCTGTGCTCTAAATAAGATGGAAACAAAAATATATACAACAGTGCCAGTCCACAATGCAAACATCAATAAACAACAAGCCAGGGCACTGAATTGCTTCCTCCACGTTAATAATGTTATCATCGTTTATTACTAGTAAACTTTTGACAGAGAACCTGGTTCTGTTTGGCCCATGAAAAACAAGACTTCTATGACCTAAGTGGTATAACCTCAGATAGACAGTTCTGCTTAGATAACACCCAGGATGATGATTAATCCAAAGAAGAGCAGAGTACAGCTGGTACAATGTGTACCCCTTCCACCATACTCACCCACAGCCTTATTTTTAATCATTTTTCTATGATTCAAATTTAAAACTGGAACACAAATATTACTAGGTTTTTTAAAGTTGTTTGAGGACACAGAACAAGTGTCACTTTCTTCATGTTCTCCTGTGCCTAATGTGGTGTCTTACATAGAGTAGTCATTTAATAAGTAGTTAAGTTGACTTGGACCTACTCCATTTTTCAAAATATCTAAACAGTGACTAAAAATAAATTGTAAATCTTAGGAAGAAAGCTCTGGTGTAATAAGAAGCCTACCCACTCTAATTTAAGGGGAAAAAAGGTGGGTAAAAAATTTCAACGTAACTACTCCTCAAAATCAATCAGTTTACAAATAAAATGAATCTTTGTTCAACAAATTCATCTATAAACAGTTATTAATTCATTGAGTCCACATATATTTTTTTGAGACAGAGTCTCACTCTGTTGCCCAGGCTGGAGTGCAGTGGTGAGTCAGAGTTGACTCACTGCAGCCTCTGCCTCCTGGGTTCAAGCGATTCTCATGCCTCAGCCTCCCAAGTACCTGGGACTACAGGCATGTGCCACCACACTTGGCTAATTTTTTTGTATTTTTCAGTAGACACAGGGTTTCACCACGTTGGCCAGGCTGGTCTTGAACTCCTGACCTCAAGCGATCCACCCACCTCAGCCTCCCAAAATGCTGAGATTACAGACATGAGCCACCATGCTCGGCCACATATTTTCATTAAACACCTACTATATACTTGATCTTTTACTAAGGTGTAGAGTTTTAAAATGTGGTCATACAGATAAATGGTTGAGATGGATAGAGAGATATTGATGACATCAAAGCTGTCACTAGGTTATCATGGTCCTTTCTGCACAATGGTTTAAACCTCACAGAAGGTAGAAAAGTCATGCACAAGACCAAGTTTTGTACTTCCTTGCTGTAGACTTGCTTCTTTCTTTATCACTGGCTTCATGTTCTCAACTCACACTCAATTCCTTTCTCTCTAGCTCTAGGTTTCTTTCTCCCTGGCTCTAGCTCTAGCCTAGAAGTTATAATTACATTTCATGTTGGAAATGCTTACATCAGTAAAGAGAGCTTTAAAAATTCATTTTTGAAATGTTCATCTTGTAAAATAAAGTTGCTATACATTTTGGCACATCAGCTCTGGCTTCTCTCATCCTCTCTGACATGGTAGGCTCTCAGAAAGTTTACCAACAACTTGATGGCTACTGCCAATTCTGATTACTTTTGACCTTCTTAAGAGGAAAACAGCATTACTTTCATCTTGCCTTCTGCCTCTGCCTTCTCACTCCAGAAAACCAACTAAAACCTTTCCCCTGGCTCCACCTTGGAAAAGCCTGGCAATTCCTCAAATGACAAACACCGAGTTACCACATAACCTAGCAATTCTACTCACTGGTATAAACCCCAGAGAAATGAAAACCTATGTCCACACAAAAAGTTAACATAAAAGTGCAAACAACCCAAATGTCCATGAGTTGACGAACAGAGAAACAGAATGTAGTCTATCCATAAAATGAAATATTATTCTGTGATAAGAATAAATGAAGTACTGGTACATGATACAACATGGATGAACCTTGAAAACATTATGCTTAGTGAAATATGTCAATCACATAGGAGAACATATTACATGATTCTATTGATATGAAATGTTCAAAACAGGAAAATCTAGAGAGACAGAAAGCAGATTAGTGTGTTTGTTCATTCCTAGGCCTAAGAGAGATGGGGATTTTGGAGGTGATGGTTAAGGGGTACAGGATTTGGTTTTTTTTTTTCTTCTTTTTTTGCTTTTTTTTTTAAAATTATACTTTAAGTTCTGGGATACATGTGCAGAACGTGCAGGTTTGTTACATAGGTATACATGTGCCATGGTGGTTTGCTGCACCCATCTACATTAGGTATTTCTCCTAATGCTATCCCTCCCCTTGGCCCCCCACCCCCCAACAGCCCCCATTGTGTGATGTTCCCCTCCCTGTGCCCATATATTCTCATTGTTCAACTCCCACTTATGAGTGAGAATATGTGGTGTTTGGTTTTCTGTTCCTGTGTTAGTTTTTGCTGAGAATGATGGTTTCCAGCTTCATCCCTGTCCCTGCAAAGGACACGAACTCATTCTTTTTTATGGCTGCATAGTATTCCATGATATATATGTACCACATTTTCTCTATCCAGTCTAACAGTGATGGGTATTTGGGTTGGTTCCAAGTCTTTGCTATTGTGAATAGTGCTGCAATAAACATACATGTGCATGTGTCTTTATAGCAGAATGATTTGTAATTCTTTGGGTACCTACCCAGTAATGGGATTGCTGGGTTAAATGGTATTTCTAGTTCAAGGTACTTGAGGAATCGCCACACTGTCTTCCACAATGGTTGAACTGATTCACACTCCCACCAACAGTATAAAAGAACTCCTATTTCTCCACATCCTCTCCAGCACCTGTTGTTTCCTGACTTTTTAATGATAGCCATTCTAACTGGTGTGAGATGGTATCTCATTGAGGTTTTGATTTGCATTTCTCTAATGACTAGTGATGATGACCTTTTTTTCATGTTTGTTGGCCACGTAAATCTTTTCTTTTGAAAACTGTCAGTTCATATCCTTTGCCCACTTTTTGATGGGGTCGTTTGTTTTTTTCTTGTACATTTATTGAAGTTCTTTGTAGATTCTGGATATTAGCCCTTTGTCAGATGGATAGATTGCAAAAATTGTCTTCCATTCTGTGGGTTGCCTGTTCACTCTGATGATAGTTGCTTTTGCTGTGCAGAAGTTCTTTTGTTTAATTAGTTCCCATTCATCTATTTTGGCTTTTGTTGCCATTGCTTTTGGTGTTTTAGTCATGAAGTCTTTGCCCATGCCTATGTCCTGAATGGTATTGCCTAGGGTTTCTTCCAGGGTTTTTATGGTTTTAGGTCTTACATTTAAGTCTTTAATCCATCTTGAGTTAATTTCTGTATAAGGTGTAAGGAAGGGATCCAGTTTCAGTTTTCTGGATATGGCTAGCCAGTTTTCCCAACACCATTTATTAAATAGGTAATCCTTTCCCCATTGCTTCTTTTTGTCAGATTTGTCAAAGATCAGATGGTGGTAGATGTGTGATGTTATTTCTGAGGCCTCTGTTCTGTTCCATTGGTCTATATTATCTGTTTTGGTACCAGTACCAGGCTGTTTTGGTAACTGTAGCCTTGTAGTATAGTTGAAGTCAGGTAGAGTGATGCCTCCAGCTTTGTTCTTTTTGCTTAGGATTGTCTTGGCTATACAGGCTCTTTTTTGGTTCCATATGAAATTTAAAGTAGTTTTTTCTAATTCTGTGAAAAAAGTCAATGGTAGCTTGATGGGAATAGCATTGAATCTGTAAATTACTTTGGGCAGTATGGCCATTTTCACAATATTGATTCTTCCTATCCATGAGCATGGAAAGTTTTTCCATTTGTTTGTGTCCTCTCTTATTTCCTTGAGCAGTGGTTTGTAGTTCCCCTTGAAGAGGTCATTCACATCCCTTGTAAGTTGTATTCCTGGGTATTTTGTTCTCTTTGTAGAGATTGTGAATGGGAGTTTGCTCATGACTTAGCTCTCTGTTTGTCTATTATCGGTGTATAGGAATGTTTGTGATTTTTGCACATTGATTTTGTATCCTGAGACTTTGCTGAAGTTGCTTAACAGCTTAAGGAGTTTTTGGGCTGAGAGGACGGGGTTTTCTAAACATACAATCATGTCATCTCCCAACACAGATAATTTGACTTCCCCTCTTCCTATTTGAATACCTTTATTTCTTTCTCTTGCCTGATTGCCCTGGCCAGAACTCCCAATACTATTTTGAATAGTAGTGGTGAGAGAGGGCATCCTTGTCTTGGGCTGGTTTTCAAAGGGAATGCTTCCAGTTTTTGCCGATTCAGTGTGATATTGGCTGTGGGTTTGTCATAAATAACTCCTATTATTTTGATATGCATTCCATCAATACCTAGTTTATTGAGTGTGTTTATCATGAAGGGGTGTTGAATTTATCGAAGTCTTTTCTGCATCTCTTGAGATAATCATGTGGCTTTTGTCATTGGTTCTGTTTATGTAATGGATTACATTTACTGATTTTTGTATGTTGAAGCAGCCTTGCATCCTAGGGATGAAGCCCACTTGATCATGGTGGATAAGCTTTTTAATGTGCTACTGGATCCGATTTGCCAGTATTTTATTGACGATTTTCACATAGATGTTCATCAGGGATATTGGCCTGAAATTTTCTTTTTTTGTTGTGTCTCTGCTAGGTTTTGGTATCATGATAATACTGGCCTCATAAAATGAGTTGGGAGGTGTCCCTCTTTTTCTATTTTTTGAAATAGTTTCAGAAAAAAATGGTACCAGCTCCTCTTTGTACCTCTGGTAGAATTCAGCTGTTACTCCGTCTGGTCCTGGGCTTTTTTTGGTTGATAGGCTATTAATTACTTCCTCAATTTCAGAAAGTGTTATTAGTCTATTAAGGGATTCAACTTCTTCCTGGTTTAGTCTTGAGGGGTGTATGTGTCCAGGAATTTATTTCTTCTAGGTTTTCTAGTTTATTTGGTTAGAGGTGTTTATAGTATTCTCTGGTGGTAGTTTATATTTCTGTGGGATCAGTGGTGATCTCCCCTTTATCATTTTTTATTGTGTCTATTTGATTCTTCTCTATTTTCTTCTTTATTAGTCTGGCTAGTGGTCTATTTTGTTAATCTTTTCAAAAAACCAGCTTCTGGATTCACTGATTTTTTTTTGTTTGTTTGTTTTGTTTCAAAATTTTCTGTTTTATTGAATCTTAAATGAGACATCATCTACTTAAAAGTACAATTCAAGAGAAGGTTTGATTGAGTGACATTTGATAGGAAGAAAGTTAGGTTGGTGTCTAGGTTTGAATTGAAGAAAATAGAACTGGACGGAAGTGAATGCTGTTGTTGGGCAACGTGGGTTTGCTGTGGAGAAGCCATTTACTAATTGAATTTAATCTAACCTGAGAGTTGTTTATTCTTTGCTTCTTTTTTGTTTTACCCTTTTATTGAAACAGAAGAACTAGTCTCTCCAGTGAATGAAGAAATGAACTAGTATGTTAGGCTTGTGACTCCAGGATTTCAACCCACGGATCTTACAATAGAAATTCCATTCTGAATGGCATTAGTGCTTGATTTTCTTTCTTTTTTTTTTTTTTAATCTACATTTCTTTTTTTTTTTATTATTATTATACTTTAGGTTTTAGGGTACATGTGCACAATGTGCAGGTTTGTTACATATGTATCCATCCATGTGCCATGTTGATTTCCTGCACCCATTAGCTCGTCATTTAGCATTAGGTATATCTCCTAATGCTGTCCCCGCCCCCCCCCCCACCCCCCACCCCACAACAGTACCCGGAATGTGATGTTCCCCTTCCTGTGTCCATGAGTTCTCATTGTTCAATTCCCACCTATGAGTGAGAACATGCAGTGTTTGGTTTTTTGTCCTTGCGATAGTTTACTGAGAATGATGTTTTCCAGTTTCATCCATGTCCCTACAAAGGACACGAACTCATCATTTTTTATGGCTGCATAGTATTCCATGGTGTATATGTGCCACATTTTCTTAATCCAGTCTATTGTTGTTGGACATTTGGGTTGGTTCCAAGTCTTTGCTATTGTGAATAGTGCCGCAATAAACATACGTGTGCATGTGTCTTTATAGCAGCATGATTTATAGTCCTTTGGGTATATACCCAGTAATGGGATGGCTGGGTCAAATGGTATTTCTAGTTCGAGATCCCTGAGGAATCGCCACACTGACTTCCACAATGGTTGAACTAGTTTACAGTCCCACCAACAGTGTAAAAGTGTTCCTATTTCTCCACATCCTCTCCAGCACCTGTTGTTTCCTGATTTTTTAATGATGGCCATTCTAACTGGTGTGAGATGGTATCTCACTGTGGTTTTGATTTGCATTTCTCTGATGGCCAGTGATGATGAGCATTTCCTCATGTGTTTTCTGGCTGCATAAATGTCTTCTTTTGAGAAGTGTCTGTTCATGTCCTTTGCCCACTTTTTGATGGGGTTGTTTGTTTTTTTCTTGTAAATTTGTTTGAGTTCATTGTAGATTCTGGATATTAGCCCTTTGTCAGATGAGTAGGTTGCAAAAATTTTCTCCCATTCTGTAGGTTGCCTGTTCACTCTGATGGTAGTTTCTTTTGCTGTGCAGAAGCTCTTTAGTTTAATGAGATCCCATTTGTCATTTTTGGCTTTTGTTGCCATTGCTTTTGGTGTTTTAGACATGAAGTCCTTGCCCACGCCTATGTCCTGAATGGTATTGCCTAGGTTTTCTTGTAGGATTTTAATGGTTTTAGGTCTAACATATAAGTCTTTAATCCATCTTGAATTAATTTTTGTATAAGGTGTAAGGAAGGGATCCAGTTTCAGCTTTCTACATATGGCTAGCCAGTTTTCCCAGCACCATTTATTAAATAGGGAATCCTTTCCCCATTTCTTGCTTTTGTCAGGTTTGTCAAAGATCAAATAGTTGTAGATATGCGGCATCATTTCTGAGGGCTCTGTTCTGTTCCATTGATCTATATCTCTGTTGTGGTACCAGTACCATGCTGTTTTGGTTACTGTAGCCTTGTAGTATAGTTTGAAGTCAGGTAGCGTGATGCCTCCAGCTTTGTTCTTTTGGCTTAGGATTGACTTGGCAATGCGGGCTCTTTTTTGGTTCCATATGAACTTTAAAGTAGTTTTTTCCAATTCTGTGAAGAAAGTCATTGGTAGCTTGATGGGGATGGCATTGAATCTATAAATTACTTTGGGCAGTATGGCCATTTTCACGATATTGATTCTTCCAACCCATGAGCATGGAATGTTCTTCCATTTGTTTGTATCCTCTTTGATTTCATTGAGCAGTGGTTTGTAGTTCTCCTTGAAGAGGTCCTTCACATCCCTTGTAAGTTGGATTCCTAGGTATTTTATTCTCTTTGAAGCAATTGTGAATGGGAGTTCACTCATGATTTGGCTCTCTGTTTGTCTGTGATTGGTGTACAAGAATGCTTGTGATTTTTGTACATTGATTTTGTATCCTGAGACTTTGCTGAAGTTGCTAATCAGCTTAAGGAGATTTTGGGCTGAGACAATGGGATTTTCTAGATATACAATCATGTCATCTGCAAACAGGGACAGTTTGACTTCCTGTTTTCCTAATTGAATACCCTTTATTTCCTTCTCCTGCCTGATTGCTCTGGCCAGAACTTCCAGCACTATGTTGAATAGGAGCGGTGAGAGAGGGCATCCCTGTCTTGTGCCAGTTTTCAGAGGGAATGCTTCCAGTTT
>NW_026652310.1:2505988-2611416 GCF_009828535.3 Hylobates moloch | reverse complement strand
TTGAGATAATCATGTGGTTTTTGTCTTTGGTTCTGTTTATATGCTGGATTACATTTATTGATTTGCGTATGTTGAACCAGCCTTGCATCCCAGGGATGAAGCCCACTTGATCATGGTGTATAAGCTTTTTGATGTGCTGCTGGATTCGGTTTGCCAGTATTTTATTGAGGATTTTTGCATCAATGTTCATCAAGGATATTGGTCTAAAATTCTCTTTTTTGGTTGTGTCTCTGCCTGGCTTTGGTATCAGGATGATGCTGGCTTCATAAAATGTGTTAGGGAGGATTCCCTCTTTTTCTATCGATTGGAATAGTTTCAGAAGGAATGGTACCAGTTCCTCCTTGTACCTCTGGTAGAATTCGGCTGTGAATCCATAAGGTCCTGGACTCTTTTTGGTTGGTAAGCTATTGATTATTGCCACAATTTCAGAACCTGTTATTGGTCTATTCAGAGATTCGACTTCTTCCTGATTTAGTCTTGGGAGGGTGTATTTGTCGAGGAATTTATCCATTTCTTCTAGATTTTCTAGTTTATTTGCATAGAGGTGTTTGTAGTATTCTCTGATGGTAGATTGTATTTCTGTGGGATTGGTGGTGATATCCCCTTTTTCATTTTTTATTGCATCTATTTGATTCTTCTCTCTTTTCTTCTTTATTAGTCTTGCTAGCAGTCTATCAATTTTGTTGATCTTCTCAAAAAACCAGCTCCTGGATTCATTAATTTTTTGAAGGGTTTTTTGTGTCTCTATTTCCTTCAGTTCTGCTCTGATTTTAGTTATTTCTAGCCTTCTGCTAGCTTTTGAATGTGTTTGCTCTTGCTTTTCTAGTTCTTTTAATTGTGATGTTAGGGTGTCAATTTTGGATCTTTCCTGCTTATTTAGTGCTATAAATTTCCCTCTACACACTGCTTTGAATGTGTCCCAGAGATTCTGGTATGTCGTGTCTTTGTTCTCGTTGGTTTCAAAGAACATCTTTATTTCTGCCTTCATTTCATTATGTACCCAATAGTCATTCAGGAGCAGGTTGTTCAGTTTCCATGTAGTTGAGCGGTTTTGAGTGAGTTTCTTAATCCTGAGTTCTAGTTTGATTGCACTGTGGTCTGAGAGACAGTTTGTTATAATCTCTGTTGTTTTACATTTGCTGAGGAGAGCTTTACTTCCAACTATGTGGTCAATTTTGGAATAGGTGTGGTGTGGTGCTGAAAAAAATGTATATTCTGTTGATTTGGGGTGGAGAGTTCTGTAGATGTCTATTAGGTCCACTTTGTTTAGAGCTGAGTTCAATTCCTGGATATCCTTGTTAACTTTCTGTCTAGATGATCTGTCTAATGTTGACAGTGGGGTGTTAAAATCTCCCATTATTATTGTGTGGGAGTTTAAGTCCCTTCGTAGGTCACTCAGGACTTGCTTTATGAATCTGGGTGCTCCTGTGTTGGGTGCATATATATTTAGGATAGTTAGCTCTTCTTGTTGAATTGATCCCTTTACCATTATGTAATGGCCTTCTTTGTCTCTTTTGATCTTTGTTGGTTTAAAGTCTATTTTGTCAGAGACTAGGATTGCAACCCCTGCCTTTTTTTGTTTTCCATTTGCTTGATAGATCTTCCTCCATCCCTTTATTTTGAGTCTATGTGTGTCTCTGCACGTGAGATGGGTTTCCTGAATATAGCACACTGATGGGTCCTGACTCCTTATCCAGTTTGCCAGTCTGTGTCTTTTAATTGGAGCATTTAGCCCATTTACATTTAACGTTAATATTGTTATGTGTGAATCTGATCCTGTCATTATGATGTTAGTTGGTTATTTTGCTCATTAGTTGATGCAGTTTCTTCCTAGCCTCGATGGTCTTTACAATTTGGCATGTTTTTGCAGTGGCTGGTACCGGTTGTTCCTTTCCATGTTTAGTGCTTCCTTCAGGAGCTCTTTTAGGGCAGGCCTGGTGGTGACAAAATCACTCAGCGTTTGCTTGTCTGTAAAGTATTTTATTTCTCCTTCACTTATGAAGCTTAGTTTGGCTGGATAGGAAATTCTGGGTTGAAAATTCTTTTCTTTAAGAATGTTGAATATCGGCCCCCACTCTCTTCTGGCTTGTAGAGTTTCTGCCGAGAGATCAGCTGTTAGCCTGATGGGCTTCCCTTTGTGGGTAACCCGACCTTTCTCTCTGGCTGCCCTTAACATTTTTTCCTTCATTTCAACTTTGGTGAATCTGACAATTATGTGTCTTGGAGCTGCTCTTCTTGAGGAGTATCTTTGTGGCGTTCTCTGTATTTCCTGAATCTGAATGTTGGCCTGCCTTGCTAGATTGGGGAAGTTCTCCTGGATAATATCTTGCAGAGTGTTTTCCAACTTGGTTCCATTCTCCCCGTCATTTTCAGGTACACCAATCAGACGTAGGTTTGGTCGTTTCACGTAGTCCCAAATTTCTTGGAGGCTTTGTTCATTTCTTTTTATTCTTTTTTCTCTAGACTTCCCTTCTCTCTTCATTTCATTCATTTCATCTTCCATCTGCGATACCCTTTCTTCCAGTTGATCGCATCTGCTACTGAGGCTTCTGCAATCTTCACGTAGTTCTTGAAACTTGGCTTTCAGCTCCTCCATCTCCTTTAAGCCCTTCTCTCCATTGGTTATTCTAGTTATCCATTCTTCTAATTTTTTTTCAAAGTTTTTAACTTCTTTGCTATTGTTTTGAATTTCCTCCCGTAGCTCAGAGTAGTTTGATCGTCTGAAGCCTTCTTCTCTCAACTCGTCAAAGTCATCCTCCATCCAGCTTTGTTCCATTGCTGGTGAGGAACTGTGTTCCTTTGGAGGAGGAGAGGTGCTCTGCTTTTTAGAGTTTCCAGTTTGTCTGCTCTGTTTTTTCCCCATCTTTGCGGTTTTATCTACTTTTGGGCTTTGATGATGGTGATGTACAGATGGGTTTTTGGTGTGGATGTCCTTTCTGTTTGTCAGTTTTCCTTCTACCAGACAGGACCCTCAGCTGCAGGTCTGTTGGAGTTTACTAGAGGTCCACTCCAGACCCTGTTTGGCTGGGTGTCAGCAGCGGTGGCTGCAGAACAGCGGATTTTCGTGAGACCACCAATTCAGCTGTCTGATAGTTCCTCTGGAAGTTTTGTCTCAGAGGAGTACCTGGCCCAGTGAGGTGTCAGTCTTTCCCTTCTTGGGGGGTGCCTCCCAGTTAGGCTGCTCAGGGGTGAGGGACCCACTTTAGGAGGCAGTCTGTCCGTTCTCAGATCTCCAGCTGCGTGCTGGGAGAACCACTACTCTCTTCAAAGCTGTCAGTCAGACAGGGAGGTTTAAGTCTCTGGAGATTCCTGCTGACTTTTTGTTTGTCTGTGCCCTGCCCCCAGAGGTGGAGCCTACAGAGGCAGACAGGCCTCCTTGAGCTGTGGTGGGCTCCACCCAGTTCGAGCTTCCTGGCTGCTTTGTTACCTAAGCAAGCCTGGGTAATGGCGGGCGCCCCTCCCCCAGCCCCGCTGCCGCCTTGCAGCTTGATCTCAGACTGCTGTGCTAGCAATCAGCGAGACTCCGTGGGCATAGGACCCTCCGAGCCAGGTGCGGGATACAATCTCCTAGTGTGCCGTTTTCCAGGCCCGTTGGGAAAGCGCAGTATGAGGGTGGGACTGACCCGATTTTCCAGGTGCAGTCTGTTACCCCTTTCTTTGATTAGGAAAGGGAACTCCCTGACCCCTTGCGCTTCCCAAGTGAGGCAGTGCCTCGCCCTGCTTCGGCTCGCGCACAGTGCGCTTCACCGACTGTCCTACACCCACTGTTTGGCACTCCCTGGTGAGATGAAACCGGTACCTCAAGCAGAAATGCAGAAATCACCAGTCTTCTGTGTCGCTCGGGCTGGGAGCTGGAGACCGGAGCTGTTCCTATTCGGCCATCTTGGCTCCCCCTCACTGATTTTTTTTGAAGGGTTTTTCAAGTCTCTATCTCCTTCAGTTCTGCTTATTTCTTAGTTATTTCTTGTCCTCTGCTAGCTTTTCAATTTGTTTGCTCTTGCTTCTCTAGCTTTTTTAATTGTGATGTTAGGGTGTCAATTTTAGATCTTTCCCACTTTCTCCTGTGAGCATTTAGTGCTATAAATTTCCCTCTAGACACTGCTTTAGCTGTGTCCCAGAGATTCTGGTACATTGTGTCTTTGTTCTCATTGGTTTCAAAGAACTTATTTATTTCTGCCTTAATTTTGTTATTTATTCAGTAGTCATTCAGGAATAGGTTGTTCAGTTTTCATGGAGTTGTGTGGTTTTGAGTGATTTCTTAACCCTGAATTCTAATTTGATTGCATTGTGGTCTGAGAGACTGTTTGTTATGATTTCCGTTCTTTTGCATTTGCTGAGGTGTGTTTTACTTCCAATTATGTGGTTGATTTTAGAATAAGTGTTATATGGTGCTGAGAAGAATGTATATTTTGATGATTTGTGGTGGAGAGATCTGTAGATGCCTATTAGGTCCCCTTGGTCCAGAGCTGAGTACAAGTTCTGAATATCCTTGTTAATTTTCTGTCTTGTTGATCTGTCTAATATTGACAGTGGGGTGTTAAAGTCTCCCACTATTATTGTGTGGTAGTCTAAGTCTCTTTGTAGAACTTGCTTTCTAAGAACTTGCTTTATGAATCTGGGTGCTCCTGTATTGGGTGGATATATATTTAGGATAGTTAGCTCTTCTTGTTGCATTGATCCTTTTACCATTATGTAATGCCCTTCTTTGTCTTTTTTTATCTTTATTGGTTTAAAGTCTGTTTTATCAAAGACTAGGATTGCAGCCACTGCTTTTTTTTGCTTTTTATTTGCTTGGTAAATCTGCCTCCATCCCTTTATTTTGAGCCTTTGAGTGTCTTTGCATGTGAGATGGGTCTCCTGAATACAGAACACTGATGGGTCTTGGCTCTTCATCCAATTTGCCAGTCTGTGCCTTTTAATTGGGGCATTTAGCCCATTTACATTTAAGGTTAATATTGTTATGTGTGAATTTGATTCTGTCATTATGATGCTAGCTGGTTATTTTCCCCATTAGCTGATGGAGTTTCTTCATAGTGTCAATGGTCTTTACATTTTGGTTTGTTTTTGCAGTAGCTGGTACCGGTTTTTCCTTTCCATATTTAGTACTTCCTTTAGGAGCTCTTGTAAGACAAGCCTGGTGATGACAAAATCCCTCAGCATTTGTTTGTCTGTAATGGATTTTATTTCTACTTCACTTATGAAGCTCAGCTTGGCTGGATATGAAATTCTGGGCTGAAAATTCTTTTCTTTAAGAATGTTGAATATTGGCCCCCACTCTCTTCTGGCTTGTAGGGTTTCTGCAGAGAGATCTGCTGTTAGTCTGATGGGCTTCCCTTTGGGGGTAAGCTGACTTTTTTCTCTGGCTTCCCTTAACATTTTATTCTTCATTTCAACCTTGGTGAATCTGATGATTATGTGTCTTGGGGTTGCTCTTCTTGACTAGTATCTTTATGGTGTTCTCTGTATTTCCTGAATTTGAGTGTTGGCCTGTCTTGCTAGGTTGGAGAAGTTCTCCTGGATAATATCCTGAAGTGTGTTTTCCTACTTGGTTCCATTCTCCTCATCACTTTCAGGTACATCAATAAAATGTAGGTTCAGCCTTTTCACGTAGTCCCATATTTCTTGGAGGCTGTGTTTGTTCCTTTTCATTCTTTTTTCTCTAATCTTGTCTTCTTGCTTTATTTCATTCAGTTGATCTTCAATCTGTGATATCCTTTCTTCTTTTTGATCGATTCAGCTATTGATACTTGCATATGCTTCACGAAGTTCTTGTGCTGTGTTTTTCAGCTCCATCAGGTCATTTATGTTCTTCTCTAAACTGGTTATTGTAGTTAGCAATTTCTCTAACCTTTTATCAAGGTTCTTAGCTTCCTTGCATTGGGTTAGAACATGCTCCTTTAGTTTGGAGGAGTTTGTTATTACCCACCTTCTGAAGCCTTCTTCTGTCAATTTGTCAAACTCATTTTCTGTCCAGTTTTGTTCCCTTGCTGGCGAGGAGTTGTGATCCTTTGAAGGAGAAGAGGCATTCTGGTTTTTGGAATTTTCAGCCTTTTTGCACGTTTTTTTTCCTTATCTTCATGGATTTATTTACCTTTGGTCTTTGCTGTTGGTGACCTTCAGATGGAGTTTTTGCATTTTCGTCCTTTTCGTTAATGTTGATGCTCTTGCTTTCTGTTTGTTAGTTTTCCTTCTAATAGTCAGGCCCCTCTTCTGCAGGTCTGCTGGAGTTTGCTGGGCATCCACTCCAGACTCTGTTTGCCAAGGTATCACCAGTGGAGGCTGCAGAACAGCAAAGATTGCTGCCTGCTTCTTCCTCTGGAAGCTTCGTCCCGGAGGGGCACCCGCCAGATGCCAGCCAGAGCTCTCCTGTATGAGGTGTCTCTCGACCCTTGCTGGGAGGTGTCTCCCCATCAGGAGGCATGGGTGTCAGGGACTCACCTGAGGAGGCAGTCTGTCCTTTAGCAGAGCTGGAGCGCTGTGCTGGAGATCTGCTGCTCTCTTCAGAGCCAGTAGGCAGGAACATTTAAGTCTGCTGAAGCTGTGCCCACAGCTGCCCCTTCCCCTAGGTGCTTTGTCCCAGGGAGATCAGAGTTTTATTTATAAGCCCCTGACTGGACTGCTGCCTTTCTTTCAGAGATGCCCTGCCCAGAGATCCAGGATTTCTTTTATAGAGTAATGAATGTGTTTTAAAATTGACTGTGGAGGTAGATGTGTAACTGTATGAATATATTAAAATCATTTAACTGAAAAAAAAAACAAACTGTCCCCTGGCTCCATCAATGGGTGGTTCCTCAATGGTTCTGGAATCCTGGGCCCCTGCTTTTTTTTTTCTAATCTGTAACTCCAGCATAGATCACTGTTGTTGTGGGCTGAGGCATGGGAAGAGATCATAGTTAATTTATTATTCTCCATGATGACCCCTCCACTGATTCCTGGTAGCTAATATAAACCACCTTTTCTTAACTGCTCCTAAAACAGGTTTGATAAGCTCATAAGTTAGGCAGCCTTTATGACCACAGCTAGATCTTCCCTGGGCTAATCATTGTCTCCCACAGGTAATTTTTTTAGCCTACTGATCATTTGTCTCACTAATCTCTCTATTTGTTCCTGCAGCTAATATCAGATCCCCAAATACCCTCTGTAATTTTCTTACAAGCAGAATTCCAATTCCCCATTAAGAAATTCTGCTTTAAAGTGTAATTAAAGATCATCTAAGAAAAACAGGGCCAATTTTGAACACCCCACAAGCAATTTTTTTCCTCTGCCAGAAGGAAGGGTGTGTAGAGGAAATTTAAAATCACTTTAAAAATTATAAACAGGTTTAATGCAACCACTCTAATCAACAGTCTTGTTATCAAGTAATATATCTAAAATTAAGATAATGGATTTTAAAAGGAATAGACTATAAAAATCATCTGCTATTCAACATGCATGTCAACCAAGCAATTACTAATTCTGTTTATAACTAGAGCCCTATACTCTTTTTAAAAGGGCAATGAAAGCAAAACTTGTTTCTGAGCCCCTATTAAATTAGCATTGATTGTGTTTTACTGCCAAGCTAAGGAAATATCAACATTAAGGAGTTCTTTAACCCTATTTAGAGTATGCACACTTACACTGAATTTAGTCCACAGGTTGTTTATCTTGCTATTTACAATGAACCAAAAAAATCAATCCCCGGCATAGAAGTTTTATGCATGGCTGTAGAAGAAAGCATGGCTACCTAAGAAATTGTTAGAAAGCAGCAATGCATTAGCAGCACTACATTATTAAGTAGGACACAAAGGGTTTGTGCTATTCAGATATAAATCCACTGAAGTGTGATCCCATGTTAATTGCTAACAATTGTCTGCATTTGAGCCATTACAGAAAGGAAGGACTCATTTAAAGCAAACAGTGACATGTGCCAAAGCTATTTTCTCAATGGTTCTCATGTTTGTAAATATTTAAACTTGTGTGGAGGTAAAAACATGCAAATATAAAAGATATGGACTGTTCCATTATAATAAATGTTCAACAGTAAAATACAGGTTTCTGGGTTTTTTTAAGTCAGTTCAAAGGAGAAATAAAAGCAATCAACTTTGAAACATAAAAATTCCAAAAGCTATAACAAAATATAGCACACTGTTGATGGAGGTGTTGAAATCAGTCCTGGAAGTCAGCAAATGGAGCTAAGTCTCACTGATATCTGCAAATATGTCTTGCATCAGGTTTATTACAAATGTGATAACACTGTGTTGAACTTTCCTACTCTGCAAGAATCTGATCTTTTTCAGATTATGTGAATCTAAGATTGATTGAAAGGACAGTTATTAGACTTGTGTCAAAAGGTCTTTTTTATAATAGAAATGTACTAGCCATTTTGAAATTTATCATAATTCTTCAGATCTTTCTGCCCCTAGAAATAATTTCTTTTAAATTATAACTTTAAATGAATTCTTCATATTCTTTTTTTTAACATACTTAGAATACATTGGACATCTCAGGAGACATTTTTATAAATAAGAACAAGAGAATTAGAGAGTGGAAACAATTATATGATCAAAATAAATCAAAGCACTCTCAGCTATTAAAGGGTTTATTTCCAGAGCCTGTCTAGGTATCCCAAGAATATTGATGCATGAAAAAACCACTAACCTATCCACCAACTTCTCACTCGAATAATGAAATTTGTTCTTGTAGTTATATTGTTCTTGTTCTATATCAGAAGGGGCAGGAGAGCTAGAATGTATTGTACCTTTACCACATGGCTAGCATTGTGCTAAGCACTTTCCATACATTAATGTATTTAATGTTCACAATGGTCTTATGCATACTTCCATTCCATAGAAGAAATGGAGACTTACATGTAGAGAACCAGCTTTAGAGTAACTTCAGGTGGACCAAAAAGCTATAGATTTCCCTGTCAGATAGCAATATCAATACAGACCCAGAAATATCAGATGTTTGAAAATCTGTCCTCACCAGCTGCAATAATTCATTATTGCAATACATGATTTCCAAGTTTGTTTAGTTACATACCACTCTCAGAAAAAAAGAAAAACTCTGGTGCATGCACCCACAATATGTACATATCCATTTATTATAAATTATATAGTGTTTAGACTATATTGCAGTCAATAGTTCATATCTCAAAATACAATATCAACTTAGGGCAAAGTTCATCTTAGTGGCATTGAAATATGAGGTGTAAATCCAAAGGACAAATAACCTTCCTGATAATTTTGAATATTTTTGGCTGAACTTCTTTTCAGAGAAGGATGAACTCAACATTGATTTTACCATGTGAAGTAGCTGCAGAAGAGTCCATCTGGCAGGAAGAAGGGTATCAGCTCTGCCATTTTCTTGTGAGTTGCTTTGTTCTGCATTGTTAATACTATCTTCAAACCAAACCCATTACAGGAATCTTATCTATCTGATGATTTCATGAGGGTTTTTCAAAGCTATTATTTAAAACAAGATAACATTCATAAATACATTTGACACCTAAAAAGCAGTACATCTAAAGACCAATGTGGGTCCCGGCACCACCCTCCATGCTCCCCTCAACGTGGCACTGCCCTCTTCCCGTCCATCTCTGGAGTTCCGTGAGGGCAACACTGCCAATCCGTATCTTAGAAGTTGGTGAAGTTTCATTTCATTCTGACTTTTAAAATAAACATCCCAGCACCTCAACTGGCTCACCTGCTGCAGCGTTGGGCCCTACTTTGGATTCCACTGCTCTAGCAAAGAGGATCAGCAGTCAGCATAAATTCATAAACACTGCCTTCAATACAACGCCTTCTTGATCATTTTTAACTAATTTCCCAAGCCATGTTTGCCTAATTTCTCAGGAAGGAATAAGGAGATAGAGACAATGTTTGAAAATAGTTGGAAGCCCCAGCTCTGTCATGTATGAATCACAGGTTACTTCATCTTTCTGAGTCTCGATACTTTAGCTGCAATTGTGAGGATGAGTTGAGCTCAGGAGCCAGAGAGTGAGCATAATGAATTCCATCTGAATTATTACAAAATATTTGATATTTAAAAATGTTTCAGTGGGCAATCTCACACAGAAAATTGCCTTTTCATGAATCAGAAAAGACATGATATTTCTATGAAGACTGAGTCTCTCACCATGTCATTATACCAATTCAAGTCCTAACCATGAGTTCCAACCCTTGAAAGAGGTTCATAAGGGACAGATACAAGCAATAATGGTTTGAGTTTTTAAAAATATATATGTTGACCAAAAAACATACTTCCTCCCCATCACTCTTCCTTTTTTGGTTAGAATAAATCAGTGGTTCACAGACCAGTAGTAGCTCAGCATTACGAAGGAGCTTGTTAAAAATGAAAATTATCAGCCCCACCCTGGATCTCCTGTATCAGAAACTCCAGAGATGGGTCCTATGTATTAGCAACCTCTCCAGGTGATCTGATGCATGCTAAAGTTTGAGAACTCCCAGTATAGATTGTACCTGTTTTCTAAAGCAAAGGGGCAGGTGTTTGATTTTCAGTCTCAATTAATAGGTGCATGAACTTCATCTATGTAACTTCCCAATAATGAAGTGAACTGTCTTTCCCTTGTGGACATACAATGTTAGAACATTGATAGGGATAATCATACTTGTTAAATTTGATTTGATTTGGCAAAACTGCTCAAAGCTGAATACAGACATTTGGCTATAATTCAGGAATGCTACAAACTCAAGATTGTTGCCGTTCATGAGACATTTTTAAACAAAATTGTAACCATGGGTTATAATTTTCAATCCCATTTGATACAATAAATAAATAAAGTTCAATATCTGGTCACTGTTGCATTTTCTTGATAATACATGTCTGGCTACCTCACAACTGTTTTTTGAATGAGGAAATAAAAGTCTCCACTTAATTTTCTCAATGTTGTATGTGGTATTATCAGCCAAAAAAATTTAAGCCTTGTTATCACTTTATCTTTTTTCAGTCATTTTAACTCACTACATGTCATTGGTTTGTATGTGTGTGTGTATTTATTTGACTAACCTAGTTAGTCCAGATAGCTGTTTCTTTGCCTTTTTGGATTCTGTCCACTCTATAAAAATATATAAAGCTCCATAAAGACAAATCTATACTTGATCTTAAGCCATTTGAAATAATAGTTAAAAAACAACAAAATCAAAATTGTCCCCTACTTTGGAAAGGAGGACCTAAGCATTTTTCAATTACAGAAACAGACTTTTAGCTAGATAATTCAAAATAATGCTTAATTTACTGATTAAAATTTAGCATACACATTAACAGGTGCCTCCAAAAGTCAAAAACACACAGAGCTGAGTCTCCTACATAAAGTACTTTCCTTTAGTACACATGACCCTTCCTTTTGATCAACCAGTATTTATTAATGGGCTGCTGTCTCACTTACACATGGTTTGGAGCCTGTTGGCAAAGGCTTCTGCCCACTCACATGATGTTACTTATTTGACAGAATATGGATAATTTCAAGGCTTTGATGGCCTTTCAGTGTTAAGACTGGCAGATGAATATTGTAATGCATTTGAAAAATTTGGTGTAAGAAGAAAAGTATATTCTTAGAGAATAAAGAATGGCCCAACTTCAGACAGCCAGCTGTGGACTTGATTCTTTAAAAATGATTTACATGGTCCAGTTGCACTGTCTCTATAATTTTCTTATTACACATCAGTCTGGATCTACATTACATATATAAGATTTATTTGGTGATTTTTGTTTATTTCGATTTATTATTTCACTATTTAGACTCAAGTTTCTCTGAAATGTCTTCTATAAAAAATGATGTAACATTTATTGCATTTATTATACTTAATGATAAAACTTTCAGTAAATTTATCAATGTAAAAAATGATCAAAATCACACGTTTAATTCAGTGCAACACATGATTTTACATTAAGAGATTTTATACACATAAAATTCCCCAAGATTTTGGCCTTTCTCTAGGGCAACTTGCTTTCAGCAGAAGACTAATTTGAATCAATTCTTTTCCCTTTTAGATTATATTAGGGTCAGAATCCTTATATGACCCTCATGGTTATTTGTGGGACATGACAAAGAAGGATAAAATCTAACTACTGATTTCTAGCCAAAAGGTTTAGATACTGCTTCTTATTTGATTATACCTCTTTAGTGTAAGATGTGTTTTATTTCTGCTACAAAAAAAAAAAGTTTATAAAACCTAATTCTAAATCACCTTTTTGGAGCTCAGATATATACTCCCAAATGGAATGGAATACCTTCATCAGTTTAACTTCCTTTCCAAATCCCCCATCATGCTGTAAAACATGCAGTCCTCAGTTGGGGATGGATTATAAGGGTTAACATATCTTTTCAAGTTAATCAAGATTGAATTTGAACTAACTCAATTCTTTCCCCACAATTTAATGCTCCCATTTTTTTACCAGTGACCTGAAAAGATTTGATTTCATAGATGCCAACGTAGACAAAAAAAAAATAAAAAAGTCCCAAACACCAAAAAGCAGATTTTAATTGCAATTGTAACTTGTTCATCTTGTTTAAGCTGGTTGGTAAAGTTCATATTTCCATGTCTAACACTCCAAATTTTATACTAATTCAATTTAGGCATCTTATTTATGTTGCCACAGAATGCTTAAGTTCATTTTCTTGACATATGATTAAGTTTAAAATTTCCGTTATTTCTCCTATAATTTATTTTGAAACCTAAAAGCCTCACATTTTCATAAATCTTTTAAGGGTTTTGAAATGTGCTACCATGAAATTATCTAATTATGTATTTTATAGTCCAACCCACAAAGCAAATACAATCCATACCATTAAAAACAAATGAATCTGGGCTGGGCGCGGTGGCTCACGCCTGTAATCCCAGCACTTTGGGAGGCCAAGGCGGGCAGATCACGAGGTCAGGAGATCAAGACCATCCTGGCTAACACGGTGAAACCCCGTCTCTACTAAAAATACAAAAAAATTAGCCGGGCGTAGTGGCGGGCACCTGTAGTCCCAGCGACTCGGGAGACTGAGGCAGGAGAATGGCGTGAACCCAGGAGGCAGAGCTGGCAGTGAGCCGAGATCGCGCCACTGCACTCCAGCCTGGGCGACAGAGACAGACTCCGTCTCAAAACAAACGAACAAACAAAAAACAAATGAATCTGAAGATGCTAAATTCAGTTGAGGAGGCTTCCTAATTCAAAGTCAATACTAAATAAATGATATACTTTGTATCTGGTTGAAAATGTAACATTATCCAGAAAAAAAAACAAATTGTATTTTAAAAGGAAATAAATTTGCCCATATTTTTGTAACAGAAAACATCACTTAAATCCAATCCACCCCCAGCATCCCAGCATGTTGCCTTCATTTTGACCTTCACTGAGGAAAGTCAAGCCAACTGAGAAATAAATGTTCAGTGGAGGGAGCTTGTCGGGGGGACCCCCGGGAGAGCCAAGGAACAGTGTTTATTGGATAAAACACTAAGTTTGTACAAATAAATCACAGATCCAAAATGGTTGAGGTAAGAATGGAGGATATTTCACATCAAATCATCACATCTTAGAATGGAGTTTTGGTTTCATTTCTCTTTTCTTTCTCTTCCCCTTTGAAAGATGAGACTCCAGATTTGTAACTTTTAAATAAGTCAAGGTTAAATTCCCAGTTTATTTTAACTTGGAAAATATCAGTGATTTGTTATTTTAATCACCCAATTGGCTGTGTTTTTCTGAATGAACATCATTATTTTCTTGTCTTTCACCCTTTAAAGTCCATTTTCCATAATTTCAATATTATTGTTATAATATCATGGAAATTCACTAAACAATTGCAGAATTTCAAACCCTACTCTGCTGGCAACTGGCCCAGTCTTAATCACCAACTGTTAAACCTGCATTTGGTCACTAATGCACTAAAACATTGCTAATGACATGGAGGTATGACAAGATAAGGCCAGTCTCATAATGAATGACTCCACAAAAGCAAAGTGGCAAAAGCAATTATAGAATCACATGGGCCACTGGCCTTGAATTGTCATGGACATGCTATTTCATGTTGTTCAGCTAAAACAACTCAGAGATAACCTTATGTTCAGTAGAAGCAGAGGTTGTATCACATATGTACTTCAACTGGCACATGCTTCTGTTTCAAGAACTAATTGTTCTATAGGTAAAGATCTTCAGTTCCTTTATTACCAAGATGAATTAAACAGTTTTCCACATTCAGACTGTATTCTTAGTATACAACAAACCCTGAGGAAAAGAAGTAAATACTTTTAAAATGTTTAATAATTTTGTATTGCATTTTATTAAATACCACTTGGCATTTCCAACTTCCCATGCATTCTCCTAATATTTCCCAAGAAGTTTTAACTTATTTATGATACATTACATAAATATAGTGTAATTACAAAAGAAGTTGAGTGCATTTCAATATGTCAAATGTTTTTTCTGCTATAATTACAACCAAGGAACATATAATCAACAAACTGAATAAAGATGCTAATAAAAGTTGTGTATAAATATTTAAAATTATTTAATATTACTTTAAAAATATATTTCAATGCAAATAAAAATCATGTGAGCAGAACTATAAAATTAACCCAAAATTCCATCAGATGTGACATAGAAAATTTTAAATTTATCTTTTGACTGAGCAAGAAAATGATTGCTTCACTGAGGCAACCATCTAGTTGCTCCACCATAAAACTGAGCCATAAGCTGAGCATGGTGGTGTGTACCTGTAGTCCCAGCTACGCAGGAGGCTAAGGCAGGAGGATCACTTGAGGCCAGGGGTTCCATTTCAGCCTGGACAACATAATGAGACCCTACCTCTACAAAAAAAAAAAAAAAAAAAAAGCCATAGACTCCAACCCTTGATATTGTCACTTTTACCCAGATGGATATTTTTCTACACAGCCTGTTAACAGACAATGTTGACATGATGATAAACCTGAGAATCTAGGCACATATATCAATACATTCCATGACCAGAGGATAAAAAACTGAAAAAAAAAACACACAAATTCTAAGTAGACTTACTGCTACGATAATCTCTACAGTAAATGCAACACTTCAAGGTATTTCTAAACAGTAACCATTTGCTTGAGGTCTGGGTCTAAATTAGCATCATCCTAATCTTATCAATTTGAGATTGAAAGAAAAACATAAATTGGGGGTCATGTTTGCTCTTGTAGCACATGCAATTCCAATTACTGGTTTATGGCTGAAAAACACTAAATATTCCATTTTTGATAAGCTGAAATTAATAGTAAGTGACAAATAAGACATAGTATAGTCAGGATAAGAAATTTACAAAGGGGAAAAGAATGTTGTCAGGGAAGGGGGAAGAGGAGGAAGGGAGGTTCCTGAGATTCTAGAAAATCTTGACATTAGAAACTGGATTTTGTGGAGCATGTTTATTGCATACTAAAGAATATTTTACACAGACTTCCACTTTAAGCTTTTGCTAGTAAGAAAGAAGCATGCTATTTCTCATTTTGCCTCAAGTACCAAGAAAACCAGCGCTAAATTTGGAACTTACAGTTGCAGATTGGCCAGATTTTGTAATATATTTATATTTTTAAAAACTTACCTTACTTTGGCTTTATGTTTTTCTTATTACATTTATTTATTTTATCTTTTTTATATACTTTGGTTATATACTTTGGTAAAGTGCTTCAAATTCTTTTTGGAAATAAGTGGGAATAAATGCTGTGTTTCATTGAATCTAAGTTACCTTTTCTTGTAAGATGCACCATTATTTTATATACCACTAAGAGGCAGGGAAACCCAAAAAGGAACCCACTGCTAATTAAACTTTGACATCTCATTGATTATAAGATGCATCCTGACTTCAGAGATAATAAATGTGAAATAAAAAGTCCATCTTCAAATTAGTAAAATACAGCAACATTATTCTCTTTGGTATTTTTATAAGTGTTTATTGACAGTTTTATTTTATGATAGGATTTGAAGGGCAAGGCCAAGAATTTGAATTGTAGATACAGCCCAGACTCTCATTAGTCATCATCTTCTTTTACACAAGAAGAAATGCAGAAGGCATAGTCTGAATCCTCAAGAAGCTTATCATCTCACTTCAACTTCAGTGATCACATGACAACATAATGTGCATTAACTGCACATCAAATATACTCCAAGAATGGGGTCTATTGATCAGAAATGTATCTATTGAGACTAAAATGAAGCCTATATTTATAAGGTTTTGCTTTTCTCTATTAAAAAAGACATACCAATACCAAGTGAGTATTCTCTTACATCCCATTTATTCCTGCAAAAATCTAAACCATTTTTATTTTGGCATTTCAATTGTTGTTGAAGAGTTTCTACTATAAATAAACTATGTTGCTTTAGTGAGATATTCAACCAGAAAGTGAGAAAAGCCATCTCATGTAGAGGTATCACATGATGAGGAGAGAACATGGCTCTCTGGATGAATAAAATAAATTTTATATAGATTTTGTGAAACTCTAGTACAAGTCAAGAACAAAAGTTCTCTTGAGGTTATAGTGTGTGTGGTTATAGGGAAAATGAATCATTTGAGTCAGAGTTTCTGATTTTTGTTAAATGGTGAATATAAACAGATTTTTATTTTTTCATCACTGAAGGCCTAGGATACATTATATTTATGCTTCTAACATTTCTAATTGAATGGTAAATTTATAAACATATCTCCAACCTCAAGCAACACTCCAGTTACAGTGGAGATAAGCCAACATCTAAAATCTAAATGTATACAGATATTATATATATGTGTGTGTGTGTGTATATATATATATGTATTTTAAATACTGTGTGTGCATGTATTTGAAATAACTTCGTAGTGAAATTTTTTAAAACCTGACTGTAAGATAATTGGCAATATGAATAGTTGGAAGTTAACAGTGACTTTGCCTGAACACACATTTAAACATTAATGATGGTAGAAAGCTAATTAGTAAAATTTAATTGGATGTATGCAAAATGGTATAATGAGAAGATTTCAAGCATATTTAATTTTTAATCCAAATCCAAACTCTGAAGTAGAAAAACAGCTAAAGCCAATCATTGTAAAAGGTGGACTGACACATTTTCAAGACTACCCTATTAGCACCACAGAGTAAATTGATGTCTGAAATTAAATACAGTAATATATTGTCTCATTCCTTTAAAAAACATGTAGAATGCAATTGCTTAAATAGCTTAAAGATCAAAATTAGAAATGGAGAGACAGACAAATGTATGTGGAAAAGAGCCCATGGAATACAGTTTTAAAAATTAATTACGTTTTATTATATGCAGTTACATATCTAGAGAAAGCCATTCAGCCAGCCAGAGAAACCTAGAAAGCAACAAATGTAAAAGGAGACATGTCAGGGATAGTACCCAGTTTCACTGAATCTGATATCAGGGCAATATGATATGGGAGTCAAAAAGGTCAGTGCTATTTCAGGGAATATATGTTATGGAGAAGAAGTCGATAGTTCTTCTCCATACACATGATATTGAAACTACACCCAGAACTTAGAGAGAGGACAAAGGTTCTGTTTAGAGTGGATGGCAATCCTGGCTGCACGGGATGATCATCTGGGGAACTTTTAAAAATATAATAGTGATGCCTAGGCCCAGACCCCAGGGATACTGATTTAATTGATCTGGCGTACAGCCTGGAAATGAGGGTATTTTAAAGTTGTCCCAGGTGATTCTAATGTGCATCCAGGGTTGAAGAACCTGGTTTGGAAAGATTTTGTTGCATGTTTTTCCTTGCCCTTAACTGGTTCTGGCTGTTGCTGATTGGCAGGTGTGTATCTTTTCCTTGGAAGTGAGCATAATTTTGTTCTTGCCTAATAGTCTTTAAAGTAGCAATATGATGTTGGCATACACCACAAGTAAGAAATAATGTCAAAATTAAATCAGAAACATGTTATCTCAAGCTGCAATCAAGTTTGAAGTGTTTTTCAAAGTCTTCTCTGCACTATGGACAATTACGTTAAGTATTGAGCATTAAAAAAGCATGGCTTTATGGTTTCTCAACAGTGTCCTCTTCACAGTCAGGTCACAGCAATACAAGGAATGCAAATGCACTGGGAATGTAAAATGGGACTTAACTGAGTATGAATTGTATCTGTCAGCGTTCTTAGTAGCAACAGAAAAACTAATTTAGGCAGAAAAAGAATTCCTAAAAAGTGACTCTTTAGAAAGCCAAGAATCAGGCTTGAGGCTACAAACTAGGAACATTGCCCCAAACCATACCTCAAAACAGTCCCATGAGAACCCCACTGCTCTTGAGCACAGACTTGGCCATGCACCAGCCATCTACACTGTAGTTGCAGGACCCCGTATCTAGACACACCCACCACTGCTGGCATCCACACCAGAATGGAGTCCTTGTAGGTTCTTCTTTTACGTCACTTTCTACCAAATCAAAATCAACCAAGCCAGGTCACATGACTGCCCTGGGCTCTCAGAGACGCTGGCAGAGACTGCATCTGGTATTTCCCCCTTCCACAATGGGACACGTTCTCTGTTTTCCACTAAAACTCATAAGGTGGGGAATTATCCAAACAGAAAAGAATTTTGTTCACTGAAGAGCCAAACCAGAATTACAAATAACAAAAACGAGAATCTAACCCTTTTTCTGGAGTTAAGCAAAGCTATAGGAATTATTTGTCCTGTATTTTACTTCTGTCACAGTTTGCTATAACTGAGATTGGGACTAACTTCAAGCTCCAAAGTTAATTTCAAGCTGTTTTGGATTCACCAGTCTCTTAGACACACAGAATTTTTATTAAGCACAAAAGCAAAGTTGCCCAGTTCATACCAGGCATACTGAGTTCTTATGCTGGTTTCCCATACTGTGCTATGGTATGTTCCTCTACCTAAAATTTGCCAAGTTTCAGTAAGTATCACATGTTTCAAAATATTAATTCATTCTTAATTACATTTGGAATGTGAAATAACCCATGCCCATTACCACTCTCTGGGCATTTAGCCTAAATTTTCCATTCAACGTCATAAGTAGATCTTATTTTCAGAGGGTACATATGCTAAGAATATGCCAGGAAATAAGGAGGTTTAACATGTTTCTGTGGCCCTGAGATGTTAACTTGCCCATAAAAGTCTGTGCAGGCTCAAAGATATCTCTAAAATTTTTCTCCCCGCCTGTGATGCTTTGATTACTTCTAAAACACTTTCTGGTCCTGTAAATTATAGCTCCTCCTGCCACTTGTTGGCAGACACTTTGAAAGGAATGATTAATATATACCTTTTTAGGAACAGCTGAATCGTATGATTTCAAACCTACACAGTCACTGTCTAGTAGCCTACCCTTATTCTGACAGGTGAACCCAAATCTTCTCTTGGAATATATTAGGTTATTATCTCAAATACAAAAATCAAGTGAATCTCCAACCAAAGCTTTCTCAAAGTTATTTCTTTCAATGAGTAACTTTCTTGGCTTATGAGAAGGAAGGAAATCGTGTTGATCCAAGAGCAAGCATCTAATCCAAACCAGAAAAAAAAATACAAAGTAGTCAATCCCAATTAGTAGTTAACAGAAATCAATCTGGGAATGAACCCAGGATTCCCATAACTTGCCTTCCTAATGCAAAACTCTAAAGTCTCCTTCAGAAAAGTAAAACAAGAGCCAGGTTCTTTTTGAAATGCAAAGATTATTTCTAAATGCAAAAAGTTCTGGCTGTAAGCAAAGAGTAATCACAAACAGGACTTTTATGTGTTATCAGATGTTATGAATTCTATGCATTTTTCTATGGAGTAGGTGGACAGCTTTCAACAAAATCATAAAGGTATAAATTTCCAAAAATTAAGAAACAACACTCCAGAGAATGAAATGAAGAGCTTCCTCCCTGTTCCAAGGGTGGGTTCTTTATCCATCATCACCCAGCCATCTAATTCAAACAATGAAAGGTAAAGTCAATTTTCTGAGCTCAAAATTTCTCTGCAGTCTCATTTGCTATATTTCTTAGATATGATGACACAAATTGCCAACAACCTTATCTTAAAGGAATTTCTTGTGAGGGACTGAATTATTCTTCCATTCCTTCCAGAGCAATGTATCTAGTGCAGGGGCTCTGCTGGGTGTTTATAGATGTGAACACCCTCACCACCATTCACAAGCTGTACCCACCACATAGTGGCAGATAGAAGAACTGCTCAAGGAACACACATGTCCCTCTGTAGGAGGCAACATCATATATAGAGGGAGAGAGTGACCATGGCATTCAAGTCATAAAAATGACATTTTTTAAAACTCCAAAATGCTCCTGGGTAGTTTAGAAGTCTAAACGTAGAGTAGCCCCTTCTGATACTTTCCATTGTGTTTTTGCAAAATTCAAATGATGTAGCTGACATCAGATATAGCAAAATGTTTCTTTTCAAAATATTAAACATATTTGTATTCTATAATCCAGATAACTCAGTCCTCATTAGTCTGTGATTATAAAATAAGCCATGACTATTTTAATCACTAGCCCGTTTCCCAGAAATTCATCCCCTTCAAAATGTCCTCTGTTATTTTAGGAGTCGCCTACAATCCCAGTGTATTTTATTCATGATGCCATTACACCAACATTTCCCAAAGTGTATTCCATGAAACATTACACCCAGGAGATGCCCACGAAAAAAGAAACTCAAAATCTGGGAAGTATAACACCCAGATCCCCTTTTTAGAGAGAGTCTATGCACATTTATACAGTATAGACGCTGAGAAGTCCCAATTCGGAAGTCCTAGTGAGTTTTTAAATCCAAAGTCACTTAACCCTGACCCAGAAAGTGAACAGTTTATGTATGAAAGATAGGTTTGCTTCCAGCTGTAACATTCTTTGACTTTTATGACTCCAAACTTGTGAAGTGAATAGTGTAAATATTCACTGCTCCATTTGGGAGATGAGAAAATTGAGGCATGAAGAAGTTACTTGTTCAATGTCCCCTAGAATGTATGTGACAAAGCTGGGACTCAAGTTCAATGCTCTTTCTATTCCCCCTGCTTTGGGACTCCCAAATAGCCATGAGGGACTGGGAAAGTCACATATTGCCTTCCATCCAAACACAGAAACGCAACCGGCTTGTAAGAAGAGCAACTGCAGAGAAAGTTTCCTAGGTCACAGGATTTCCCCCAAATTCCTGGTCTTGTTATCCTACACTAATACTTCAGCAAGGCCAGTAAACTCTTACTGCCTCCTATGACCAACTCACACCCAAAATATGTGTCAACCTTTCTCAATTCACCCTAGGTAGTGATGACAAATCGGCATCTGAAAATTTTAAGAAATGGTGAAATTTAGTGAATTGGAGCAATAAAATGTATGCAAACTTTATATGTAAGGTTTGCAAGATTTTTTAAACCTTTACAAATGTAAAATTACTCATTGGCTTATGGAACAGGAAATATATCATTTGTAATTTGATTTGCTCACAAAATCATTATGTTTCATTATAGTTCATTATAGTTCAAATAAGCCATGTATTAATTGAATTTACATGTAAACATATAATATTTTCATATAAGTGGAATATTATACTGCTAAACTTTAAACAGTTTAGCTGGTTTTAATATTTTTGAATTTTGGGGAAGCAGGCAAACTCTTTGGAATAAATGAAACATTTATGTATGCTAGTAAAACAGAAGGCTATTATATTTTCAAAGCAGAGTCCTTCAGTATAAAACAAGAGAGATTATAGTTTTCACAAAAGAAGCTCCGAAAAAAAATAAAAAATAAAAAAAGTAAGAACAGCATTTTTAAAAATTAAACAAACAAAAACAATCTTGTATAATGAAGCTGTTTCTGTATGCAAGTACAATCAGCATCTGTTGCCCAGAAATTTGTACAGGCAGTTTCTGCCTGTTAGGAGTTTCCTTTGCATCATTTTGCTGACCTCCAAAAATTAGAGTTTTGTCCCAATTGAGACAAGTTTCTTTTTGCCTCTTTCCCAACATAGCTCACTTTCTCTCATTAGAGAGAATTGTGTGGATGTGTCTGACTCAACTACAGAGAATTGCCCTCCCTATCTCTGCTCCGTGTAAATTCCGTACCATTGGTGCCTCCCTGGAGCCTAAAAAACATTAGCCAGTTTCCTCAGTCTCCTTCACCCCACTCCCTCGCCAGCCTGCTGCTGGTTTCTTCTCCAAAAACCACTCAGGAGCATCATTGCTTCGGTTCTCTATCTCGTTTTACCTAATCTCCTGTTGCCTCTTGTTTTCCAACATAGGTGGTCTTAAAAACAAAGTTGATAAAGCAATTAATTACACATAAGTTTGCATAGTGCCCTTTCCCTGCCATTTGATTTATCCATACAACCGACTTTTATTAAGAGGATACAGGAAGTGTTAAAACATGACTCCTGGCCTAGAGGAGCTCCATCTAGCAGAAAAGACTGTCCAAAATAAATTACAACACCACACAGTACACACAGCACCAGGGACTGAAGGAACACAGAGAAGAAAACAACTGACTCTACTGGGAGCTTTAGAAAAGTTTTCCAAAGGAGGTGGCTTTACAACCAGGTCCTGAAGGGTAGATAGAAGTTTATCAGTCTAAGAATTGAAGCACAGTTGCATCTGAGGCAACCGCATATTTTAATTGGAATAAATGGGATGGCTATTTTTACATACATGTCAGTAAAGCTTTAGAGGTGCAAATGCAGTCAACCTCAAAATCTCTGTGAGAGAAATTTACACTTCCTGACTCAAAGAAGGGCATCAATCAGCTTTTGGCAGCCCCTCCAGCTTACCTCACTGTCCTGTCAGGAACCTCTCTACACCTTCACCAACAATGATTTAAATAGGTTATCCCTTCTTCCAAGTTTTCAGACCTACCTGTTAACATCCCTCCTTCACACCTGATAAATGAACCAGCAATTCATTCTCATGGAAATACAGCTGTAAAGGTTCATAAATAACAAATTAAAGCTTGCAGTTGCCATCTAGGTTAAAGTAATCCTTAGACTGACTATTGGCAGAGCACTTAGTCATAGCTTAAAATGGAACACAGTCCCACCACATTCAGTTCTAATTTTTGCCTAAGGAGAATTTTCCAGGTAAACGTGGATAGAACAACACCAAAAATGTCTGAATGTGATACAGACCTCTTAGCTAACTATAGTTTGGGGAAGTCATCCATGAATCCTGGTTTTTCGGGTTTTCCTCAAAAAAAAAAAAGATTAAAACATGAACAAAACCTCTGTTTCTCTCCATCTCCATCGGATTACTGCCATTCCTTTCTCCAGCTACTACCCTTGCCTCTCCCACAGTGAGGTTTCCCTTGGGTCACTCCAATTCTATTCTACTGATTCTGTGCCTTGAAGATCTCTAATGACTCTAATCCTAAAACAAATGTTCCCATCAAAGCTTAATTTTTTATACCACACTATGTATTGATTCTGTCCACAAGCCATCCTTCTCAAAGCTGTTTCTCTCTTGACTGTCGATGTGGTAATCTGTCAAACCTATCTCAAAACTCCGACTCTGCAGCCCAGTCTATGCTAGGCACTAGGGGTAGCACCATCCCTGCTCTCAAGGAATTTACAATCCTGTAGGAAAGTCAGAAAAGAGTCCAATAGATACAAATAGGCATATTTTATCAGAAGATGAAGTGAGTGTGCAAGGCACAAGGCTGGGATCCTCCCACCTGGTGAACCAGCCAGAGAAAATGTCCTGGACAATATGTCGCTGAACCAGACTCAGGTCTAGGTTGAGTTCACAAGGAAAGGAGAATATCTGTGCTTCTCCAGTCCTGTTGCCCTGCCTATAGCTCCGTCTACTTCTTTTCTGTTTTGATTTTGGGTATAACTGAGGTTCAGTCTTCATTTCTCAGTACTTTCTCTACCCACTTCCACTCATTATCAGAGCCTACCTCATAGTTTAACTACCTGCAATATAACAAGGTTGTCAAATCAGAGCTTCCTGCCCCAAATCCCCAATTTTCTGCCATACAGCCCCACATGAAGATCTCCTGACTGTTGATGTTCTCAGAATCTGGCTCATTCTCTACCCCCGAAAAATAGCCCCTTCACAGCTTCAGGATTTCCATCAGTAGCGCTACCCTTCTTCCAGGCACTGGAGTTCAAAACCTTGAGAGTAATCTTTTTCTTTTGTCTTTATTCCGTACTTGGTTTTTCATGCATTTATGAATGAATGAATGAAACTGCTACTCATCATGGCTTTCCCCTCTTCTAAAACATTTAACAAACTCTCCTTTACCCTCAAAGTAAGGCAAAATTTTAACCTAGACTTAAGATTCTCCAAAATCTCTCCCCTTATTCAATCCCAGCTACCTATACTACCCACTGTCACCACATGTATATAGCACGCAATGGTTTTCAAAGTGTCTTCCCAAAGAATTTTTGTGAACATTATCTCTTTTTATCTACCACAAGGCTGATAAGATAGGCAGGGAAGACATTATTATTCCTCTTTTTTCGAAGATAAAACCCAAGACTTTGAGAAGCAGATTCTATCAGGTCTTCTGATTCCTAAGCCACAGTTCCTTCCCATGATGCCACATCATGTGTTATGTTTTGATTTGTTATATAAGTGCAAAATCAATTGTTTTACTTTGGGAGTCTCATATTCTTGCCAAAGTGTGAGCTTCTAAAAAACAAGAAGAGTCCAGGATTTTTTTCTGTAACTCATCAGAACATAGCACTTAGTACTATACCATCTATATAAAAGATGGTGAATAAATGTTTCTTGAAAAAAATGTTCTAAAACATGTGGTTCTGCATAGGGAAGTCACAATCCTACTTCCTTGCTTAGAACTCATCACACTCACCTCATCTGATTAGATTGTCTTAATCTATACTTGTGACCATGGCTGACAAGGCCTTTGTGATTGTGCCCTTGCTGACCCCCTCTGATTTCATCCTCTTCTTCTCCCTTCTATCCTCAAAATTCAAGCCATCCTGGCCTTCTTTCTGTTCCTCAAGTTTGCCAAGCTCATTCCTATGTTGGAGCTTTGTGTCTGTTGCTTCCTCAATTGGAACACTCTGCCCTGGGCCTTCACATGACTCATTCTCACCGTTCAGATTTCAGCACAAAAACCACCACCGCAGAGAAGCCTTCCCTGGCCACCTCACCTGGAGTTATCCCCTGGTTTTTCTCTTTTGTCATTCTGATGTGTTTTCTTCCCGGAATGCATTATAATCTAAACTGAGTTGTTAGTTATTTATGTGTTTTTTGCCTATCTCCCCCACCAGAATGTAAAGTCTGTGGATCAGAAACATTATCTCTCTCATTCCCCAGTATCCAGATTAGGATGATATCTATTTGTCAAATGAATAAATAGTTGAATGAGTGAATGAATGAATGAATATCAGTTTCCTCATCTATAAAATCGAGGTGTTGGAGTAGATAACCTCTAAGGTCTTTCCCAGCCTAATGTTCTTTAATCAAAACTCTTGTCTTTACATGAAGTCAGCTGAGGTCCCTTTTTGGGCTTACATCAGGTCATATTTTCTTTTTTTCTTGGCTTTGGTTCCCTCACCAAAGATTCCCATGAGTAGAGAAACAATATTGAGAAGAGAAGAGAACAAGGTCAAACAATATAGTTTAGGTAAAGAACACCTTGCTTCATATTGCGATGCAGCTTCCTCTCCTGTCAGAGCTTTGTAACAGACTGCAGTTTACACAATCACATTTGCTATCTGCTTTTTTGTTTTTTTAATATGTTTGCATTATTCTCCCAATGTACTCCTTTGTTTTCTTTTACCTTGATAAAAATATTCCTAAGGCAGTTATTATTTCTGAGTTTTCTCCAAGGTACAAAGTATATTGACTAAGAAATTGGTGCTTTTCAAATGGGCAGTGTTGGCACACATGTGACAGGACAAATCAGTACTTCAACTGCTAGTGACAATTAAAATGTTAATTGTATATGTTTAATAACAATAATAATTGTTAATAACGTTGGAAGTTGTATGCGTTTGTGTCTTATTCTTGAATATTAGGTATCCAATTACTGCTTATTTACAATTTTTATAGGAAAATATTATTTTTTATCTACTTTGAAGACAGGAGACACATAAGACACTGTGATAAAGACTGAAAACAGTAACTGGAATGTTCTCCAATCATCATGAAGAATTGCTCACTACCAATGGTGGCTCCAAATCACTGATGATTGCTGACCTTTACCTGTGATTGTCTTGGAAACATAAAACCTACCACTAGATACTTTCTTTGTCAAGACTGTCCAGCAAGTGCATTTTCCCATTTATCCAGAACATTGTCAAACTGAATGTTTACCTGTCATTTTAGTAACATTAGACTTTTGGTGTTTCCTGACTCCAATTGCATTATACATGCACAAAGAGAAGTTGAACAGCCCTTTCGAAAATTTGACAAGTTCAGATGTCCTTATTTTTCACAATATAAAAAGGCCAGGGAAAAGCATAAAGCCTCCTTAGAGGTTTCCTGTCTTTCAATTCAAATTGTACTTTCAGTAGACGGTGGGTATTGCATTCTTTACTTAGGTTTAGTTGTGTCATCAACTTCTGGTTTGTGTTTTTGGCTATGAAGATGCCAACTGAATCAGAATATAAATAATTTTCTGTCTTTGCCCATTCATGGCTACACTGACATCTTAGATGTTATTGTTAATGAGCACTTCGAAGGACAAACAAAAAATTGAAACTAAGCTTAGATCAAAATCTAAGAGTTTTGGTGGCCACTTCTGGCATGGGGTGCTAGCGCAACTTGCATCAGAGCCACTAGGGAGGAAAGGAAGAAACATAAAAACAATGACAAAGAACAAGGGGTTCTCTTCCTGAACTAAACCTCCTCTCCTGGATACTCTGCTTAGCATCTGCTTAAACTCCAATTATTTAATTAGAGATAAGATAAACAAATCCCCAAGGCCTACATCAATTAAATTAAAACCTAGAATTTCAAGGACAAAAATCCCCAAGTCAAAAGATTCAGAATATGGAATATTTACAGAAAAACTAGAAAAACTGTCTTCCAAACATGAACTTCATAAAATAAAGCCACCTCACATGTGCCAGATTTAATTGATGATCATAAATAAAGCTATGAAGTATGTTATTATTAAATCTCTTCTCCCTTTAAAGAGGCTGGACAGAAACAATAAAAAATAATAACTAACAAGTCATTTCTAAAGCTAAGATGTAAATATCATAATTAGTTTTGCTCTGGGCCATTTTATTTTCCATGAAATCTTTTCTAGTGATAGAGAAATAATTTATGAAAACAGAAGGAATATTTATTGCACTCTGCCTCATGATCATTATTGATCATTTAATTTATAGCCTGAATAGTTTATTTCCACCTTTAAGGGCATTTGAAGATCTGTTTTTAAATCTCATTACTACATTTTAGTTCATATTATCTAAATACATAATCCAAAAAAAGGCTTAACTTATTCTCCTCACTTTAGGGGGAAAAAGTAATATGTTTCTTGATCAGACCTTAATGCTAGAGATTAACATATTTTCCCTCCAATTATTGTTTCACTGATTTAAAAATAAATGTGTGGCCAGGTGCCATGGCTAGCACCTGTAATCCCAGCACTTTAGGACGCTGAGGCAGGTAGATCACTTGAGGTCAGCCTGGCCAACGTAGTGAAGCCCCATCTCTAATAAAAATACAAAAATTTGCCAGGGTGGTGGCACATGGCTGTAGTCCCAGCTACTCAGGAGGCTGAGGCAGAAGAATCACTTGAACCCAGGAGACAGAGGTTATAGTGAGCCAAGTTCATGCCACTGCACTCCAGCCTGGGCAACAGAGCAAGACATTGTCTTAAAATAGATAAGTAAATATAAATAAATAAATAAATAAATAAATAAATAAATAAATAAATAAAATGTGTGTTTCCAAGTACTGCAACAAAGAATAAGGTATATATCTCCTCCTTTCCCATTACTGCATCTCAACTCAAGAAAACCTCTGTTTACACAATACAGGAAATTATTTCAGCTCTTTTAATTATTAAAAATAACAATCAAATAATAAAAACTAAACATGCAAAATGTGTTATTTTGTAATTATAGATAGTTAATGCTTAAAAATAGGTAACAGGACATAAAACCAAATTTACATTTATAAAGAAAAAATTATTTTAAAGTTTCAAAAACAGTATCTCTGTCTTTTATTTGTATGCTATAAACCCACAAAAGACAAAAGCTAACCATGTCTTTTACCCCATTTTCCCTCCCAACACTGTTGTCTAGTACAATTTTTAGAAGATAAAATTTTCAAAGCCAATATTCACTGTTATTTTACAATGAAAAACCTCAAACTGGAAGGGAAATGAATTGCCTGGGTTAATTCTGTTGTAGTGGTCAATCTTCAGCTAGAGTTCAAGACTCTGCCAGGACTGCTATACATGTCCTCACACGTTGCGGATGGTACAACTCCAGGGTATACCATTTGTGTGGAATACAATGCTAGATGGCAGTCCTTGGCATTGGGCAGTGCACCACATAACCAACTGTATGTGGTGGCCCTGTTTTAGTGCTGTATTTTAAATCTTTTCAAGTCTATTCTGCCCAAGGGGTTCACAGTTAGCAAATAAATGGCCTCAGTGTTTGCTTTTTCCTTATGCTACATAAACAAGCTCTTTTTCTGGATGAGCAGTAATTTCCCTGGGTGGAATAACATATTCAACCTTACTTCTGAGGCATGCAAAATCTCTGCCTCACCTACAGGAAGAGAGTTGTGAATGATAAAGAAGGTGAGGGATCAGGCAGTTTCATACACATGTGTTTTTCCTATAAAGCAGCATATGTTTTTCAGATTGATGTTGGCCAGATTAAATTGATCAGGTCTTTGCTGACTTGGAGTAAAAGAAATTTCTGGACTATCTCAAGTGGAGTGGCAATCAGACAGGCAATAACCCTGCACTGGAAGAATACCAACCATGTTGATATTTCTAGATGGATGAGGGGGTGTGGGTTATTTTTTCTCCTAGGAATATGGCAAAGAAGATTGCTGGATATGCGTGATCATTTTGTATCCAGAAATGAGATACTAGCACTATTCAAATAGGGATGGGAAATCTATCACCTCTGAGACAACCCCTTGAATGATTGCAGCCCTTTATTCTGAAATGAAGTATCAGGTACAATCATCCAGGCCTCCTTTCTCTGATTCCTGATGATCAGAAAGAAAGTAACTCTGGAGCTAAAGGCCATGCAGGTGAGGTCAAATTTGGTGCTTCAATGCAGTTGCCTCAACTAAACTTTGTGCACTTTTCCTATGGGAGGCCTCACCTCAAACAAACTGAGCCACTCCCCTCAAACACTGATTACATTTCCTCACCTGCTTACCATCTCCCCAACTCTGCCTCAGTACCCTGGTAAAACCCTACCACCTCTCAAGGCTCAGCTTAAATGCTGCTGTCTCCATGAAATCTCCATGCCTCCCTTGCCAAAAGCAGTGGTTTCTTACCCTGAACTTCCAGAGTACATTGTTTCTCAATACTACACTAGGCAGAATATGCTTCCACACATTCTGGTTTCTAGATATATTTTATCCCTTCCCTAACCTGAAAGGACTTGGGGTTAGGCACTGTCTTACTTATCCCTTGTCTTTACTTAACCCATGTAAGAGTGAATGAAATGTTTTCTCTTAATTTTCTCTCTCAAATGATCAAAACTACAATCAATTCAAACCATATAGGATTTGGGGCTGGCTACATTGTGCAACTCCAGGGGACCTCATTCTCATTGCTAACTATGTAAATGGTCCCCTGAAGTCATGTAATGCAGTTGCCTCAGAGCATTAGTCCTTCCACATGCACAATGCTTCAAAAATTTAGAATTCAGTTTGGGCACAATGGCTCAATCCTGCAACCCCAGAACTTGAAGAAGCTAAGACTGAGAATCTCTTGAGCCCAGGAGTTTGAGACCAGCCCGGGCAACATAAAGAGAACTTGTCTCTAAAAAAATAAATGGTTGCTAGGTGATTTCTTACTCTTCATTTGCAAGTAGAAGCATTGATATTGCTTTATGTTTTTTCATGTTGCTATTAAATGTGCTAGTATTAAGGTTGTTTTGGGGGAGTGATACTTAGGAGCTAACAGATGATAGAACAAAACAAGACAAGAACCAAACAAAAAGGGCACATTTTTGGCAGGCCCATCAGAGAGTTGTGCTAGAAGGTGTCTCCTTTTCTGTGGAGCCCAGGCCTTTAGGCCACACTGAGGGGAGCGGCTTTCACTCTGAAAAAGAATCTTTATTGGCTGTAGTTATACCTCATCCATAATATATAAGCCTGAAGAGGAAGCAATCACCTCCCATCTCCAACACTTGGGGATTACAATTCGAAATGAGATTTGGGTGAGGACACAGATCCAAACCATATCATTCTGTCCATGCACCCTCCAAAATTTCATGCCCTTCTCACATTGCAAAATATAATTATGCCTTCCCAACAGTTCCCCGAAGTTTTAACTCATTCCAGCATTAGCTCAAAAGTCCAAAGTCTCACCTGAGCTAAGCCTAGTCTCTTGCATCTATGAGCCTGTAAAATCAAAAACAAGTTAGTTATTTCCAAGATACAATGAAGGTACAAGCATTGCGTAAATACATTCATTCCAAAATGGAGAAATTAGCCAAAATAAAGGGGCAACAGGCCCCTTGAAATTCTGAAACCCAGCAAGGCAGTCATTAAATCTTGAAGCTCCAAAATGATATATTTTGATCCCATGTCTCACATTCAGGGCACACTTGTGCAAGAGTTGGTCCCCCAAGGCCTCGGGCACTTCTACCCTTGAGGCTTTGCAGGGTACAGCCCTCACAGCTGCTTTTATAGGCTGGCATTTAGTGCCTGTGGCTTTTCCAAGTGCATGGTGCAAGCTGTCAATGAATCTACCATTCTGGAGTCTGGAGCATGGTGCCCCTCTTCTCACAGCTCCACCGGGCAGTGCCCCAGTGGGGACTCTGTGTGGGGGCTCTAGCCCCACATTTCCCCTCTGAACTGCCCTAGTGGAGGTTCCAGATAAGGGCTCTGCCACTATAGCAGACTTCTGCCTGGACATCTAGGTGTTTCCATACATCCTCTGAATTCTAGGTAGAGGCTTCTAAGCCTCAACCCTTGAACTCTGTGCACCTGCAGGCTTAACACCACATGGAAGCCACCAAGGGTTACAGTTTGCATCTTCTAAAGAAGACACCTGAGCTGTACTTTGGCCCATTTTAGCCACAGCTGGAGCTGGAGTGGCCAGGATTCAGGGAACAGTGTCTTGGGGTTGTGAAGGACAGTGGATCCCTGGGCTTGGCCCACAAAACCATTCAGTCCTCCTAGGACTCCAGGCCTGTGACAGGATCTTTGAGATCTTTTCCCCCATTGTCTTGATTATCAGCATTTGGCTCCTCTTTACTTATGCCAATTTCTGTAGTCAGCTTGAATTCCTCCCCTGAAAATGGCCTTTTCTTTTCTACCACATGGCCAGGCAAATTTTCTAAACTTTTACATTCTGTTTCCCTTTTAAATATAAGTTCCACTTTTAGGTCATTTCTTTGTTCACACATATGAGTGTATGCTGTTAGAAGCAGCCAGGCCAAATCTTGAATGTTTTGCTGCTGAGAAATTTCTCCCACCAGATAACCTGAATCATCACTCTCAAGTTCAAAGTTCCACAAACCCCTAGAGCAGGGGCACAATGCCACCAGTCTCTTTGCTAAAGTATAGCAAAAATGACCTTTATTCCAGTTCCCAATAAGTTCCTCTTTTCCATCTGAGACCTCTTCAGCCTGGACTTCACTGTTTATATCACTATCAACATTTTGGTCACAACTATTTAACAAGTCTCTAGGAAGTTCCAAACTTTCCCTCATCTTCCTGTCTTCTTCTGGGCCCCCCAAAACTATTCCAACCTCTGCTAATTACCCAGTTCCAAAGTCACTTCCACATTTTCAGGTAACTTTATAGCAGTACCACACTTTTGGTGCCAATTTTCTGTATTAGTTCATTCTCACACTGCTATAAAGAAGTACCTGAGACTAGGTAATTTATAAAGAAAAGAGGTTTAATTGGCACACAGGTCTACAGGCTTTACAAGAAGCATGGCTGAGGAGGTCTCAAAAAATCTACAATCATGGCAGAAGTCAAAGGGAAAGCAGGCATATCTTACATGGCCAGAGCAGAAGGAAGACAGCAGGGAAGATGCTACACACTTTAAAACAACCACATCTCAGGAGAACTGTATCACAAGAACAGCACCAAAGCAGGAAATCTGCCCCCATGGTCCAATCACCTTTGAATTATAATTGGAGATTATAATTCAACATGAGATTTGGGTGGAGACTCAGATTTGAACCATATCAACCACTTTGTTAATCACTGTCCCTTCACCCTGAGGGGCCAGCACAGTAACTGACACTGCTTAGTCACTGTCTGTTGAATAAATGAATTAATATAAAAGACTCCATAGAGGAGGTGGCATTTGAACTAAGACCCTGAAGGATGGGTTTGAACTTGCCAAGAAAAGAAGAGTGTGGGAGTGAGAAACAGGACCTATGTCCAAGGAATGCAAAGCTCTTGCATGCTACTAACAGCATAAGAAGTTTGTGTGCAAATACACCCAGGATGGGCTAAGGGAAGATGATAGGCAATCACACAGAGATGTCGGTTGGAATAAGCATGTAAAAAAATCTTGCATGCCAGAACTTTACCCTAGAGGCAACAGAGAATTGCTGATTTCTGTAAATAAGACATAACAAAGCCAGTTTCATTTTTTTTCCAAATGGTAACCAACAGCAGGGCAGAAAGTGAATTGAAGGCTTCCTGGGCCTGGGCCAAGCACTCCCAAGGCCTTCTCCCCCAGCCTTCTCCCCCTGCTTTAAATCCAACCCTTGTTCTCTCTTTAATGCCCCTCAGGGACCATTTTACATTTTCTGGCAAATTTGCTATTATTTTAGTTACTATGAATGAGTTTTCATGCCATGATCTCCCTCTGACATCTGGGGGTGTATTACTCTGCCTCCTATATTCTTTCTGTCTCCCATAATGAATATTCTAAGCAAGGAATGTGACTCGGGCACAGCCTCTTGGTTGGCAGGGGTTTTATCATCCTTCACACAGCAAGACCTTGTGAAGATGCCGTCATATCAATTAGCACAGCAGAATCGAGGCAGGCACGTTTCTACTGGCACGAGCACAACTACCTGGACAAACACCAACACTCCATGCGCACCACAATGCCAGGCCTGCGCATTTCCCACAGAACTGCAGACAGCCCCTTCCACAGAAGTTATTCCAGCTCCAACAGCATCTCCATGGGTGAGCTGGTCTCCTGCCATCCTTCAGGGCTCCCAGTGTTTGGGAGGTCATTGTTATTGGGGCCCCTGCTCCAGCATATTTGATACAAACAGCCAATCCGTTTACATCGACATCTTCTTCAAATCCTTCCTGCAAGGAGCCTGCAACCTCTGCCTGCTGTTCTGTTTGAATGCATGCTTTGGAGAAGAATAGTGACAACATCCCCCTGAAAGAGAAACTAGAAAGAGAGTCCAGAACAGCAAGCAAAAAGAGAAAGGTGAGCTGGCCAAGATTTTAAAGGAGTCACAGCTCTGAGAATAACCCTATAGGCTTCAAGATAAAAACCATTTTTGTCTAATAAAGGGATTATTATGTAGTATTTATGTGTGGATTTATGGTTAAAAGGCAGGAAACCTCCTTTTACTCAGTAGGAACTAAAAACACAGCCGTCTTTGCAAACAAACAGGAGCAACACTGATTCTAAAGAAGTTAGAGTGGAATTCAGGGCTCTGCATCCAAATATAAGCCCTCAGCCCTGGTGCTGACACTGTGCAACCCAGATCCTGGACCCCAGTACAAACCCCCACCCTTCCTCTTCTCCTTTCCAGCCCACTTTCCTCTTGTCCTGCAATGCTACCCTTAACCTCCTTGAGCTTTACCTGCTTTTACACTTGGCAAATGCCCTCTGTGCCCCAGGCATCCCACCTGTCCTCTCATTTTATAAAAAATTGTCTTTCTCCTTTTTGCTTTGTTGAGAAAACTCTTAGCCTCAGTACCTCAAAAATAAGGGAACAGGAGTCCAGAAATAATTTACAGGCCACTGGAACTAAAAGGATTTTGTGGCAGCCTTAATCCAAATCAAATCAGTGTCAGGCAACGTAAATATCTTTTCAGTTCTTTACAAATAAAAAAATCAGCAACACTTCACATACTCACAGGGTATGCAATAAAGACAACTCTTTCTTTTTTCTACAGCTTTATTTGGCTTTTTTTGTACTAATGAAAATCAGACACTGGAAGTAATGCTACTTTATGTTTATAATAAAACCTCATTAACTCAGATGCGACTAATTTATAACTTGTGATAATTTTACCACAACAGGGCTGAATTTGCCTTGTGCAATATATGATTTTTACTAAGCAAATTAATAGTCTAAATCAAATTTTGGAAAGATTATTTAATTTCTCCAAACAAAGTACCTTTTAGGACATTATTAGTAGGTATTTGCATGCAGAAAAAATAAAATTAAGACTCATTTCTGGCTACAGCTCCACAGTCCCTTTCCTAAAACCCTTGAATACAAATGGGTTTTAGAATTCAGAATTTTTCAAGGTTTAGGAAGTTAATAAATTTCACATACGTATTATATCATACTGTGAGTTGTGTCTGAGGCAGTACCCAGTATTCACACTGTACGAATATTTACACTAAATGAGATAAAAGCTATGCATAGCCTTATATCACTTTAGGTCAGATTGTTCTATCAAATAAGTTTAGGTAGGGTCATGTTTTGCCAACAAGTAAATCATGGAAATAACTTCTACTTTCCAGAGCTCTGGGGTGTCAGATGTGGATATGGGTTGAGGACCTGTGCTGAATTATCCCTTCATGAAATAAGAAGTCCTTCAGTTAATGAATATGGGGTAGTTGTTCAAAGGACAAGTTTGATATTGATAAAATTGTGATGATTCCAGTAACTGAAATTTTCATTCTCTCAAACCAGTCTTCCATCAGATGTACATCCTCAGTGGTCATTTACACTGCATGTAACAACTTGGATCAAAAGAAACATCCTTTGTGATCTTTCGAAGTAGATGAGGAATTAAGAATTGCGTTCAGACATTTAATTACTTCCAGAGATGACCACAACTATGCTGAAAAAGCAAGGTCCCAGTGCCCAAAATAGGCCTTATATTCCACAAACATTTGTCACAAAGGGATAACCCCAAGCCATCTTCATTCGTCTAACCATGGGCTATATGTGCCTGAAGAACTGCTGCAGATTGCAATCTCTCCACATGCCTGACCAAATCTTACATCATTAATTGTAATGAATATTCAAACAAAAATCAAATTAAATCATCCCACACACCCCCGAAAATGCCTATTTTAATAATGATAGCCATCAGAATTAAGTCAGGAGAGAAGCTACTCTTGATCCAACCAGAAAATTTTGCTGGGAATTCACACTGCTCACTGTGGAGAATGAACTGAGGGCCTCCTAAAATTTTGGTGTCTTTTCATTTACACTATATTTCCTATTGATCAATCTATCCAGTGAACTTCCCAGAGCAGAAAATAATTAAGCTAAATATAAAGTTATGACAAATAGCTAATATTTTCTCCTGAACAGTTTCCTGCTGATTCTCTGAAAAAGACGCATGTAGAAATTAGTGTATATTGTTTATCTTTTTATCCATTCCTTTATGTTTATCCAGAACATAAAATTAGGTTTCCAGTAAGACAACCCAAGTGATGTCATTTCATGTCAGTTTTTGATCTTTTTTTTCTTTAAAACATTGTGCAGAGATTTTTCAACAACCTGTTCTTGCTGAGTTTCCCCCTTTCAAGTAAGTCCTCGTCAAAGACCATTCTTTTAAAAACCTTTGGAAAATATTTACTATTTTACTTTTTTCTTACTTACAATACAGTTGTAACCTTAAAATATTTTGTTTAATGTCAGTTTCTAAAGGATCACAGATTATACTAGAGATTTTCATAAATGCATGAATTTGGAGAGTATTTCTCCATTATTGTCCATGTGTATATATCAACCCTAATTCACCAGTGGAACCCGAGGTCATTATTTCTGAATTTGCACATTAAAAATAACATCTACCCATAAGGGAATATCTTTAAACCACAAATGCCAGAAATAACAATTGTATTAAACTGCATTTCATGAATACATAATAAAGTTCAATTTACCACTATTTATCATGTTACTTAAATTAAATCTATAATGGAAAAGAGATTTAGTTCTCTTTTTAAAACAACAAATTCCTTTATGCCAATTGCACAGGATTTATATTAGTTCCAATGCATCCATGTCAATTTATTTATTTTTTGCTTAATTACTATCGCTTTCTATTGTTGAGATCCTAGGGGACAATTCACATCCTTTCATGTATTTTTGAATGCTTAAAGAGATACATACACATATAATTATATTTAAAATTACTATAATTTCAGTTATATTGATTTATAAAATCTGAGACTTTTAAAAAGTGATATTGTAACTCCTATATATATTCTCGCCCCCTCATAAATCCTCCAACTTATATTTGTATACTTCACTGGAGTTTTGACAGTTACCTGAAGTTGCTAGAAAAAGTCACTGTGGAGGCAGACGGAGGTATTTTCAGAAGTAATATTTGTGTTGTACCCACACACATTCATACGTAGAGAATTGAGGAAATTAGCCAAAAATCCCAGATTAACAGATACCCATTTTCAACAACCTGCACATCTTGGCAGAAGGAGAAGGCAAAAGAATGCTGGACAACCTTGAATCATCAACATATTAGATATTGCTGAAGAAAAAAAAGAATTCACTGCTAATCCTACATTGAATTCATTAATACCCTTTATGTGGGTTTGTCCAATAGTTTTAACATGGGCAAACCTGTCTCATTATGTCTCCAACTTAGTAAATGGCTCCATTATCTAACCACCAGGACCAGAAATCTGGGAATGTTCTAGATGACTTCCAGTTTCTCTCCTCCTACAATCAGTCACCAGGACAAGACCCCTGCATTCTATTCCACAGCATTTCTTCAATCCATCTTCTCCCTGGCTAAGCCCACTCTGCAACGGCCTAAACTCCAGCTCTCTTGGTATCTCTCCTGGGCTACCTCATTGGTTTCCTAGCTGATTTTCCAAGTGCCAAGCTGGCTGCTTTCTAACTCTTTCTCCATTTTGCTGTCTGAATGCTCATTCTTAAATATATCTGATATTGCTACTCTCTTGCTTAAAACTCATCACTGACTAGACAAAGGACAAACATTTTATTATAGCTTACAAGGTCCTCTATGATCTTGCTCTTGCCTTGTCACCAGCTTTGTCTCCAACCAAATTTTCCTCCAAACAACCCCAGGCCTTGACAAAGATTGGTCCCATCTACCAAACTCTAGACGGCCTCTTCTGAACCCTCTTCCCAACCAGGCCCTGACTTTTGGGCTCTGTGTTTTTCTCTGCCTTGTCCAATTATAGCAAGAATCCTGCTAAGTCAGTAAGCAGAAGCCCCCATCCTCAATAAGCTGATCACCCCATCCCCCAGGTGATGTCTGATTACCATGGCCATCTTCAGCAAGAATCTTGTTAGGTTGATTTAGCCAGAATCCTTCTTACCTCTGATGTTTCTTGTTAGTCATTTTCCATCCACTCATCCCTCTCCCCTGCTCCTTGGCTATAAATTCCCACTCTTCCTTGTTGTATTCAGAGTTGAGCCCAATATCTCTCCCCTGCTACCATATCACATTACAGTGGTCCCTACACCTATCACAATTGTCCTAAATAAAATCTGCCTTACCATCTTTAACAAGTGTCATGAATTTTTTCTTTAACAGCCTCACCAACCTATGAGCCACTGGTCCTAGTGCAGCCTTTCCCAAATGTTCTCCCTCTATGTGCCCACACTTTGCATTTATGAGGACTCAGCTTAAGCCTGACACCCCCCAAAATCTTTCCTAGTTCCCCTCTTGCCCCATGTAAAACAGAACCCTCTTCATTCCACTGACTTTCCATGCATATTTCTAACCTAATATCTGGTAAAATATAATATGCTCATTTGCTTTACATGTCTTTCCCTTCTTGTGTGGAATTCTTTGCAGATAGGGGTTGTGTTTTATTTATCATTCTATCCTCTACACCTGGCATATTTCATGGCATACAGTAAAGGTTTAATCAACAATTGTTTTACAAATTCAAGGGAACCTAGGATATATGTTTATTCATGACTTCAAGAACCCCTCATGCTAAGGCAGAAATCTTTTCTGGTAGTAACAGGCTAACTTTTGTGGAATACCCTCCAGCACCCCTAAAGTACATTTTCTAATGAACATCATATCTAAAACCCCAACGCAAATGCATTTCCTTTGGTGGCATTTAATGACCACCTTTTTGCTCTTGCATATCTTGAAAATGTACAGTTACTACTCAGTACTTATCAGGTGGTAGGTTTATCACCAGAGCTGTGCTCAAAAAATTCTTGAAGAAACAGCTTCCCAGCAGCTAATTTCTCCAAAGTCTCCTTTAAATATCAAACGAAGCTGGCTGATGGCGGCACCTCCACTGACACTTGCTGCTTCAAATGGACGCTGCAGCTGACAGTCATTGCTACTGACAGGAGTCTGGAACTGTCCATAGAAGACACCGATGGCTTACATAAGGCCAGAGAGAACTTTCCCTTTCACAACAGCTGTGTGACACATCAGAAGTCCCCTTAACAGATTAGAAAGCTTAGGCACAGTGCACAGAGAAAACTCACTCATCGAAGCTCTGCCATGATCAGATTAAGATAGGGAAGGCGAGCTTAGAATACAGCACCCATAGTTTTTAAATCCACACACAAAATATCTGTTATATGAATAGAAGTGTACATTGGAAGATAATCAAGCCAAATATTTCAATCTGGAAATATGGACATCATAACCATGGTGGTACAAAGCTCAGAAATAAATAAAATTAAAATTGCCCTTGGAAAGAATGGTTCTCATCATATGCCCAAGAGAAAGAAGAATAAGCAAAGATAATAGTAGAGAAACCATATTTGGATTAGACTGTACTCTGAGCCACACAGAGAAGGAAAATCCTAAACTAAGTATTTCTCATCTCGGAGTCCACATTTTACCAAAATATAAAGAAAGAAATTACTACATAATATATGCTTGGTCAGACTAGTTTTTAAATCAGCATAACTTAGACTTTTCTTCTAAATGGAACAAGCAGAAAGCCAGACTTTCTTGAGAACAGGAAAACGTATTCAAATCTAAAAAATATAATCTAAAAAAGAAAACACTGAGCTAAATTATCTTCTTACAGTTCAGAATATGCACATGAATTTGGTATAAAGAGAGTTGAATGCATTAGCTGTAAACGCTACCCGATTTATATTAAGCAGTGTATCTTCTTCCTTAAAATAAGTACTCAGCAGGCTACTTTCTCACCTCAAAGGTGAAACTCAATGGCAGGCTTCTAGATAGCTTTGACATGAACTTGTATATCAGAAAAGTAGAGAAATACCACTATAATCATGTTTAATCTTTTAAAGCTGTGATTGAGAAGTGGCATTTGGGCAGGATTTAAACTTGGCTTTGTCCATGGCAAATATTAAACCCACTCCAGTTCTCTCCTAGCCTTATTTTTTCCTCATTAGTTAGATGTCACATAGGAAATGAAATTATTATAAACATATTTAACTGTTTAAATAACTTTAAAAACATAACTTATAATCAGTGGGTTTCAAAATTCAATAAATCCTCTCACTTATTAGTTACAGAATATAGTTGCATTTAACCTAATAAACTTAAAAACATGGCTTTGAGGAATATTCTTTCTTGGCAAGAATTAAATTGGCTTGGCTAATTTACATCGTTTTAAATTTAGAGAGAATTGTGTACTGACTCATGATTACAATACATAAACCATTTCCATGAAATGGTCTGAATTAACCTCCTTGCTATTTATATAAACAGTACATAACATTGCATGCACTGCAGTCTACTAGATGGGAATTTTTTAAGTCAGTAAATTATACTCGTAATATAATCTCTAGCAAAATACGAGAATAAGAAAAGCTTAGTCTTGCATTATGTTTTAAGTGATAGAAACTCATTATCTCTGTGTGTTTAAATATACCAAAAGTAGTTGTTAGTGTGTAAAGTTAATGCAAAATGATATGGAATTTGAGTGTATATTTATAAAGCTTATATAATAAAATCAAAAGCTGCCAAAGTATAGACGAAGTGATGACTGCCAAATCAGTTCATAGATAATTAATGTATGAGTTGGGCCCCAAATCTTCCTGAGCTTATTGCTTAAAAGGGTATCTAATGATAACATTCACGCTAAAGACCATTATGAAGACTTAGGACAAGTATATAATTTTCACCTCTCTATTAGGAACTACATTCTAACACTGTTGCTAGTCATTTTCTATGTAATCATGAAGAAACTACATCAACTCAAAATAAGACAAAAACATTGAGGATTAAATCTGTCAAAATCACAACAAAAAATTTTGAAGAATAACAGATATATAAAAGTGGTCAAGGAAAAACACTAAAAGGATCAATTACTATGATTCTTTAAGCAAACTACTGGTAGTAAAATGACAATTTGACTTTAAAATCTATTTATATCCACAGGAAAAACATCAAAGGGAGCTTTTAAACTAACTATATGTTTTGTTTTACAAATCTATATTGTATCTTAAAGTGGAATTTTTAATACCTAGGTTATTTGATTATTTATATACTCTACACCCCAAATCTCCTTTTCTACTGCAGATAGCTTCAACAAAAATATTATTTTCAGTCACTGAAATGTTTGGCTCATAGCGTTCCAAAAATAACTGGATCAAAACAAAGCATTTGGTTTTACTTTCAAACTTATTTCTCCTTAATCTTCCCCCATCTAAGGAAATGGTATCACCACCCACCCATCTCATAAGCCAAACATTTAGGAATCATTCTTGGGTCAGTTTTCCCTCACTTCCCAAATTCCAATCCATTGCCAAGCCCCACCTCCAAGATGTACCCTGGATATTTACCCCGTGGGCCTCTAGCCCCAGCCCCCATCACCGCTGCCTGGAGCACCACAATGTGTCCTCTTTGTTCTCTTTTCTTGCTCCATTGCCCCACTGCTGTCCATTCTCCAAACAGCAAAGTGAACTTGGCTAAAAGTACATTGGACATGGCTCCTCTGCTTAAAATCCTCCAGTGACGGCCAGGCGCAGTGGCTCACGCCTGTAATCCCAGCACTTTGGGAGGCCGAGGTCGGTGGATCACGAGGTCAGGAAATCGAGACCATCCTGGCTAACACGGTGAAACCCTGTCTCTACTAAAAAATACAAAAAAAAAAAAAAAATTAGCCAGGCGTAGTGGCGGCCGCCTGTAGTCCCAGCTACTTGGGAGGCTGAGGCAGGAGAATGGCATGAATCTGGGAGGCGGAGCTTGCAGTGAGCCGAGATCGCACCACTGCACTCCAGCCTGGGCAACAGAGTAAGACTCTGTCTCAAAAAAAAAAAAAAATTCAAAAATTATCTGGGCGTGATGGCAGGTGCCTGTACTCCCAGCTACTCTGGAGGCTGAGGCAGGAGAATCACTTGAACCTGGGAGGCGGAGGTTGCAGTTGCCGAGATCACGCCACTGCATTCCAGCCTGGGTGACAGAGTGAGACTCCATCAAAAAAAAAAAAAGAAAAAAAATCCTCCAGTGACTTTATATTTCACTAAAAATCGAAACTCTTACCATGGTCCACCTCTCCTGACATTCCAGCCACATTGGCGTCTTTCATTTTCTCCAATAGTCCATGTTCATTCCCACTTCATGGCACGTTCTTGAATGTGATCTGTTCTCAGCTTGTCCCCTCAGCCCCAGGTCTTCAATGGCTGGCTCCTTTCTAACATCTCCTCTACTGCCCTACCTAAAGGAATGCCCAACCACCTGCCCCATCACTCGCCATCACATCAGCATCTTTTACACTTTTCCTTGAACATTTCCCCCCTTTAGAATGTCAGAGACAAGGCTGTGTGCAGTGGCTCACGCCTGTAATCCCAGCACTTTGGGAGGCCAAGGCCTGCAGATCACGAGATCAGGAGTTTGAGACCAGCCTGACCAACATGGTGACACCCCATCTTTACTAAAAATACAAAAATTAGCCGGGTGTTGTGGCGCACGACTGTAATCCCAGCTACTTGGGAGGCTGAGGCAGGAGAATTGCTTGAGCCTGGGAGGTGGAGGTTGCAGTGAGCTGAGATCACACACTGCACTCCAGCCTGGGCAACAGAACAAGACTCTGTCTCAAAAAAAAAAAAAAAAAAAGAATGTCAAAGACAAGAGGGGACTGTCCTTGCCTGCCCAGTTCATGTCTGAATCCCCAGAGCTAGACAGTGCCTAGGACAGGGTAGGTACTTAAAAAAATACTTGTCAAATGAACAATTGCTATGGAGTTTTATAATTCACCATTTTAGGTGATGTTAGTCAGGACCAGATCCAGTTACTTTAGAAGCAGAAATGTCAGTAGAACAAGAACGGGATACCTGATACCATTAAACACATCTCAGGTTTTGCCTAATTATGGACATCCACAGGGTCGAATTTGCTGTAGGTTTAAGTGATGTGTCAGCTTTTTCTGCTTTGTTCTCCTATTTTCTAATTCTTTTCTCACTAAAACAAAAACAATACTTCTTTGGCAGTATTCTTCCATGGGAAGTAAAAAGAATGTAAAATAATAATATGTTCCAGATATCTCCATGGTTTCACTTTTCATTGCAAACAAAAATAAAACTAATTGTACCATAACTACTTAGAAGATAATAGAATCTAAATTTCTTTAATTAAGTAATTAAAAAGAAACCTAAACAAACTAACTTTAACAATGATATTTTAATGTACTCACACTTCCAAAGAATATTGACTGAAAATAGTAATAACTGTAATAGCTAACATTTATTAATCTTTTCTCCGTGCCAGCTACTATCGTAAGCATATTTCTTGTTTTAAATCATTTAGTCATCACAAAAACTCTCTATGATGAATACTCACTATTTTCACTTTATATATAAGAAAACTGAAGCACATAGAGTTTTAAGTAACTTGCTCAAAGCCACACAGTTAATAAATGTGACAAGAATCCAAATCCAGGGATCCAGATGCCAGAGTTTATGCTCTTACACTGCACTATACAGCTTCATTAGGTTAGAGATACCACATTATATTAGGGATAACATGTATAAAATTTCTATTACAAAGTCTAGAACATAACAGATACTTGATGCCTGGTAGATAGCATTCTTAGCAATAATTTCTATAGCATCTGAGACGAAATTCAGGGGATACTAGCTCCTATGAGGGTACATACAGCCTCAGGTCTTTGATGCTAAGTTTGTTAAGAAAAACTTCTCAGAGCTGAAGTCAGGCTGTCAGCCTGGGCTCAAGAACTCAGAGGTCAAGGTTTAGGAAGAAATCAAGGCAGCAAACAAGAATGCAAATGAGGAAGGTAATTGATGAGAATCACATTGTCAAATCAACATCAGGTACACTATGGAATGAGGCTTGATAGACAAAGTCAAGCTCAGGCACAATGTAAATCAGAGTGTAGGTGACAAAGAAAGCAGCAGGCCGAAACCAATGATATCAGAGATGCAGAATAAGACCAGAGAAAGTAGAACCATGGGCCATTATGCCTATTGGCCACTGAGGGAATCCTTCCACACCTCTCTGGTCCACACACTAACCTCATCTTCTCAGAACCCTCTACCTCCCGCCAGGTTCTGACAACTCCATTTTATAAGTAGAAGAAACTAATTTGTGTATGTAGATAATGTCCTAACTTTCCAGAGGCCTCACTTATAATCAGTGATAGAAATCAAATGTATTCTTTGCTGCTTTTCTAAAATCAAAGACGAAACTATCCCAATACTAAGAGAAATCATGTCCTCTCTTCTTGCTTCCTTATTCCTTTCTTATTGGAAGATAAGCTTTAGGAAAAGAATGGAAGAGGAAAAGCCAGGAACAGGATGGATATTTTCAGTCTTGTCTCAATCTTGATGATTGGTTGCTGAGGGTGACTTTTTCCTCTCATCAGCCATGTCTCCGCTATGTCTGGATAGTCCCAAGCAGAGAAAATGATTTTTACTAATGCTTTGGAAGAGCCAGGAATATTCCATGAGCTTCCAGGTGTATTTTTAGTCAGGAGTCAGAAGTACAACCCAGAAAATAAGTCTTTACTAAGTATAATCTGACTTTATGTCAAAAGCATCAAATATATATATAATTTTAGTATAAAAAATGAAAAACAGTTTTCACCTAATAGTGCCATTTTAAATATTGTCCTAAGGGCGTTCCCTGGTGAAGAATTGTAAGAGGATTTACTGGAAGCAACAACTGTCTTCTACCCTTTAAAAAAAAATTTATTGCTGTATAACGGTTGTACATATTTTGGGAGTATAGGTGATATTTTAATACATATATACAATGCATAACGATCAAATCAGAGTAATTGGGATAGCCACTACCTCAAATATTTATGTTTTCTTTGTGTTGGGGACATTACAATTCTCTCTTGATTTACTTCTTATATTCCATTATTTACAAAGTCTCTGTGAAACTAAGAACGTGAAATCATTTCTAGGTTAGATCTGAAGAGAAGAAGACATAGAAAGCTCTTCCTTTTAAGCTGGGGTGGGGGCAAGAAGGGAGTCAAAGATGTTACTGAAGTAATAATACATCTGAGCAATATAGGGATTTTCTGAGTGATGAGTCTAATGTTGTATTTTCTCTTAACTTCTTCTAGAATAAGCTTCCAATTTATTAAAGTCCCATCTGTAAAGTAATAGAAATTATCTACTTACAGGCACCAAGAGAAGGAACTTTCCTGGTATGGCAATATGGTACCTCATTATTTGGTGAAAAATGTCTACACATTCAGAATTATGAATGTCACTAATACATCTAGAATAAGCATTTGTCACTCATTAATATTCATATTGCTGAAACAAAACAGTTCATACTGTAGCTGCTCATAAACCTGGCAGAAATAGGGGAAAAGAAAAGAGAACGGGAAGAGATAAACAAAGAAAGAGCTCAGGGATAGATTGAACACAAGAGGGGACTCCATTCATTCAGTCTAACATCTGCTCAGCCTGAAGTGGAACCACCTGTTAGTTTATTAAATTGTAGGATTAATTTATGTGGAAATAAGAGAGGAGGGAGAAAGGAGGCTTTAATTCATACTCCCTCCCCCAAAAAATCTTCTATTTATTCCCATCTTTTAAAAGAGCCTTTTATGAACAGTAATTGGTGCCATGAATACCTGGCCCCATTATATAATTAATTTAAGAAATGAAATGTGTTTCATAACTGTTATGTAGGCACATTGCCTATAATGATTTTGTTGGCCATTTCTTTGGTCATCCTTAAAGAAAAGACCACTGGTACCTCCCTTAGCGATTCCACAACAACAGTAGCAGCAGCAGCAAAATGAGCAAGGCTAAAAATCCATACGGATTTGAGATCTTGCCTTCCATGTATTGCCGTTTGTGGGGGATATTTTAATGTCTCCTCAGCCGAGCAGATGAGAATAATACAGCTGTAGCTACAGGGTCATAAGAAACCCGGCTCTGAGTAATGCAGAAGTCCCCATTAACCTCTCTGCCTCCTTTAATGAAAGACATGCTGCATTGCTTCCTCCAATATTCTCAAATCTCAGGATCTCAAATTTGCTGAATTAAAGTGGTGGATATTATATCTACAGTTGATTTCCTCCTAAGTTTGCCAAGAATGTCAGATGATCATCAAGGAGCATAACTATGAAAGGAGATTAGAAAAACTATACAAACTTTTATATGAATGTAGATAGATATTTCCTGGTATCTCTCATATGTCAACATGTCATCTTTTTATAACTTGTGGACTGGTTATCTAAGTTGATCACAATTACCTAGGGCACTGTATATGACAGCCTCTCCCAAGATTTGATTACCAGCCACAATCATCTAAAATTTTCTCTTAAGAGGTGGGGGCAGGAAGGATTTCTTAAGGAGCTGTATTTTACTGTTTATTCAAACAACTAATGCTGTCCTTTTCTAAAGATTATTTCTTTCATGTAGCCTAGACCTTATGAGATAACTTCCTTAAGCAGTTCTTTTTGTATGATTAAGGTTCATAAACTTCCTTGAGTAAAAATGAGAAGAGATTATTTTAAGTCTCATCCTTTTTGTCTCTTGAAAAAGTCACCTAAAAAATTGAGGCCAACTTTCCATAAAGCTGTTATAAAAGGCAGTGGAGAAGCCAGCTTTCCCCTGGGGACTTATCCAATTACACGAACTGCGTGGTCTTACCCTAAGAGACAGGAGAATTCAAAATTGTGTTTTTCTGATTATGGCAGAGAGTGTAAAGGGAGAAATCTAAGAAATTCAATTATCTCCCTAGGTGTCACTCAGCTATGGGACTAATATAATTGGCTATAAATAATATGAGCACATATCAGGCAGAACCTCTGTGGGTTTCATTACAAATACCCTTGTCACTGAGTTGCTAACAACTGGGCTTGCCATGTGGGTGACTGGGGGTTGCAACGGCAAAGAGATTACTTTGCCAACCACTGGTTTTCCTCATTTTCATGGTCTTCTTTACATATTTTAATTAATGTCCCAAATGTAACATTTTAAGTATGTATTGCCTTTTCAGCACACACCAAAGTGACCTTTTAAAGTAACTGTTTAAAATCCAAGGCAATGTTTGATTACCAACTCAGTACTCCATAGCATAACTTTTCTCTTTTTCATGCTCCTGAAATTTAATGGAGTTCTGCAATAGCAGGGGATATGAGTATGAATGGTTAATGTAACAGAATTCTCATTTTCAAAGGATTGTGCTAGAGGCCCATTCTGACTGTCTGTGTGGGGATTTCCCTTGACCACATTCCAGCAAAGACTTCCTAGCTGTGAAAAGGGGAAAACTTTGGCTCTCTACTTTATCGATTGCACACAGTAGGCAATTAATACAATTTGTTATTTTTATCCTAATTAAGCCTGTGAAAACCAAAACATGTTGATAGAATGTTTGAACAGTGCCACGAAGGATGAGGGTTTTGTAACCATGCCCACATGGATGGGCAAGCCCATATGTATTTTGAAGTCACCAGTGTTCCAAAGGGCTTTTCAAATGTTTTGAGTTTAACCAAACCCTGAACACATTGTGCCAAGTACTATTTTCCTTTACATTTCAAATCCATGCGAATTTTAAGGGAAATTAAATCCACATGTTTCTGATTCGTTTTTACTTAAATCATTAAAATGCTGTTTTGGACGAGCCATTTGATTTCCAAGAAGCTTTCCTTCACAAACTCCTTTATGCCTTTTTGGTGTGGGGTCAAAAACAGGAAGTCATACTTTGACAATGATAAATTAATTGTGACATCAAACAGTGCAAATCCAAACCCTAGCACTCTAACAATATTCAGCAGTTGACAGATTCATTTTCCTAATTTTATGTCAGGAAATGCTTGCGTTTTTCCTTATTTTCCCAGCATAATTTAAGAAGCAAACTATCTCACCTACAACCACTAGGCTACAGAGAATCCATATCTGGAGTTTTATTGATTTTGCAAAAGGAGGCAGCAGCATTATTTTGCAGCTCCATTCAATGTAGACAGTCTCATCCAAAGAAAAGTTAGAAAACACACTCAAATTCTTCTTACTTCATCCAGGTTTAACTATCCTGAGTAAGGTGTCTTACAAATGTCATGCAAAACCTGAGAGGAAGTTACCTAGGATATTGCAAGGAAAATAGTCATCATATCATGAGTCTCATCTCAATCTGCCTCTTGATTTCATATTTCCCATTAAGCCCCCCTCCCCAAGTCTTCCCTCTTAAATACCTTTTATTCGTTCCCATCACCTCTATTTATTTATTTATTTATTTATTTTGAGATGGAGTTTCGCTCTTGTTGTCCAGGCTGGAGTGCAATAGCGTGATCTTGGCTCACTGCAAACTCTGCCTCCCAGGTTCAAGTGATTCTCCTGCCTCAGCCTCCCAAGTAGCTTGGATTACAGGTGCCCGCCACAACCAGCTAATTTTTTTGTATTTAGTAGAGATGAGGTTTCACCATGTTGGTCAGGCTGGTCTTGAACTCCTGACCTCAGATGATCCACCCGCCTCAGCCTCCCAAAGTGCTGGGATTACAAGCATGAGCCACTGCACCCAGCACCCTCACCTCTAACTTTAAACTTCACATGCCTTCCCCATCCTTTGGAAAAAAAGAAAAAGAAGAGGAAACACTTGGCCTAGTAGCCTCCTCTAGCCATCTTCATGCATCATTCCTTTCTTCCACTCCCAAACTTATAAAACTTAATCTCACTAATCATCTCTCCTTTCCACCGTCTTCTTAACATCTTACTGATAATGTTCAAATCTATGTTTTTAGTGTCAATCTTGAATAGTTATGGAACAATCCCACTTGAATATTTGCCAAACTTTACTTGATGAAAATTTATACAAAACTTATCCCCTACTGATGAATTCCCCATTTCTATGAGTGCTACTGAGCTTGAAGCTACTTTGTCAGAGGTCTAGCCAGTAATCATTTGTTGGTAATTTGGTGTAATAATGCATCCTCATTCTCCCCATTCTTTTCATCTCCATCACTCAGCCCTTCACCACCTCTTAATTGTGCCTACTGAATGATCTGTTTGTCTCTAGTTTCCCTTCTGATTCCAGGCTATACTGGCCAACAGATTAATCTTTCTGAAATGCTTGTTGCTGATTTAACTCCCCTAGTTGAGAAGGTCATGGTTCCCTGCTGCCAACAGAACAAAGTTTAAATGACTTAACCTTGCATACTTAAAGTGGTTAAACACTCTGTATAATCTGATTATAACCTAAAGGTTTATGAATTCTCTCTTTAGGGTTAACTGATCAACTAATTGTTCCCTGAACATAATTTGTCCCCTCCGCCACCTTCTGCCTTCCCTCCATTCTGCCCCTGAATCTTCCCTATTCAATAAGATCCATTCATTCTCATCCATGAGGCTTTCCCATATTAGGCTTTCCCAGGCAAAATATTCTCCCCTTCTTTATGTTCATAGTCCTATTTTCTCTATTATAATAATTTACCTCCCCATACTTTTCATAGTATTCTGAATTTGTTGTTCTTCTCACACAGTTATGTCTTATGTTCATAAATACACTTTAAATTTCTTAAAGACAGGGTCCACATATTCCTGAGATGTTTCAATAACTGCTTTATTCAGTAGTCAGACTATTGACAGCAAAAAAATAGGCATCATCTTTAAAATTAAATAGTTACTAGTTTCAAGTCTTTTAAGTATGCTAAGATGCTTTAGTGCTTGCCTTATATATACCTGAGTACCATAAACCTTTAACATCATATTTTAATACCATGATGTAATAAACTGATGAGAAAGAAAACTACTTCAATCACACCATAATGTGAAATGTTAATTACTAACAGGTGATTTCACTACATCTGAGACGCACAGGCACACAGAAACATCTAAAGATGGAGGGAATTTATGTGATAAAACGGGACTATACAAGTCAGTGGCAGTCGTCCATGTCTAACAATTTAATAGCTATCAATAACAGGGAATGTATTCCAGGTTCTGTGCTAAGCTTTTTATATGTATTATATGATTTGATCTTCACAATAACCCTGTGATGTAGGTATTATCCGATTTTACCAATGAAGAATGTCAAAGGCTCATAGAAGGTATAGAACTTGCTCAAATACACAGAATCTGTGGAATAGTTAGGCTGAACTATCTTGTTGTCCAGGCTGGAGTGCAATAGCGTGATCTCGGCTCACTGCAAACTCTGCCTCCCAGGTTCAAGTGATTCTCCTGCCTCAGCCTCCCAAGTAGCTAGGATTACAGGTGCCCGCCACAACCAGCTAATTTTTTTGTATTTAGTAGAGATGAGGTTTCACCATGTTGGTCAGGCTGGTCTTGAACTCCTGACCTCAGCATTAGCGAGATCCACAGCCAATGATTGTAACTCTCACATGATCCATATCACTCAACTGCATTTGTTTGGAGTATACACTATGCATGGCTAGCCACCAAAAGTTAAGCTTTTCACTTTAATTTCATAATACCCTCCTGCCTCGGAAAAATAGATCTATACATAAAATAACACAAATTTTTACACTTTGGGAGGCCAAAGTGGGAGGATTGCCTGAGACCAGGAGTTCAAGACCAGCCTGGGCAATATAGCGAGACACTCCTCACATCTCTAGAAAAAAATGAAAACATTAGCCAGTTGTGGTGGTACATACCTGTAGTTCCAGCTACTCTGGAGGCTGAAGTGGGAGGATCCAAGGCTGCAGTGAGCTATGATCATGTCACTGTGCTCCAGTCTAGATAACAGAGCAAAACTTGCCTCTATAAAAAATAAAAATATTGGGAAGCCGAGGCAGGTGGATCACTTGAGGTCAGGAGTTCAGGACCAGCCTGGCCAACATGGTGAAACCCCCTCTCTACTAAAAATACAAAAACTAGCCGGGATTACAGGGGGTGACTGTAATCCAAGCTACTCGGGAGGCTGAGGCAGGAGAATCGCTTAAACCCAGGAGGCAGAAATTGCAGTGAGCCGAGATCGCCCCACTGCACTCCAGCCTGAGTGAGAGAGTGAGACTCCGTCTAAAACAATAAATAAATAGGCTGGGTGCCGTGGCTCACGCCTGTAATCTCAGCACTTTGGGAGGCTGAGGCGGGTGGATGACCTGAGGTCAGTAGTTCGAGACCAGCCTGGTCAACGTGGTGAAACCCTGTCTCTACTAAAAATACAAAAATTATCTGGGAGTGGTGGGATAATTATCTGGGCGTGGGATTATAGGCTCCTGTAATCCCAGCTACTTGGGAGGCTGAGGCAGGAGACTTGCTTGAAGGCAGGAGTCGGAGGTTGCAGTGAGCCGAGATGGCACCATTGCACTCCAGCCTGGGGGACAAGAATGAGCCTTCGTCTTAAAAATAAATAAATAAATAAATAATAATACATTTTTATACAATGACTTAAAATTAAGCTTAATTTTAGAAATCCTGAAAACCCAACAACATTTTATAATATCTTAAAACTGAGGCCAAAAGAATTACTGATCTGAATAAAATATAGCACTGCTTTGAATATCATTTGAGGGATAGTAAATTATATGTGGTCTCATGAAAAATGTCCTATATGAAGGGTATGGAGAGATTTAATTTCACATCATGACATTTACACAGATTACTCACTTGGCCAAAGCAGATGGCCTCTGTGGGCCTCTCTTTCCTCATGTTTAGAATAAACTAGGTGATCCTTTTCAGATTTAAAATTCTGTGATCCAACCAACATTCACAAGTCTGAAGTGATGAAGGACATTAAACATTTTCTGGATCTATTCCAAACCCTCAATATAGCATTATATCTAATTCAAGCCCTGAGTTGAATTCCCATTACCAGTGTAATCATGTATTATTAGTCTGTTCTCACATTGCTGTAAAGAACTACCTGAGACTGGGTAATTTAGAAGAAAAGAAGTTTAATCAACTCACAGTTCTGCATGGCTGGGGAGGCCTCAGGAAACTTACTATCATGGTGGAAGTCAAAGGGGAAGCAAGGCATGTCTTCTCATGGCCAGAGAATTAGGAAAAGAGGGAGAGCAAAGTGGGAAGTGCTACACACTTTTAAACAACCAGATTTCACGAGAAGTCACTCACTATCATGATAACAGCAAGGAGGAAATCCACCCCCATGATCCAATCACCTCCCAGCAGGTCCTCCCCCCAACATTAGGCATTACAATTTGACAGGAGATTGGGTGGGGACACAGAGCCAAACCATATCATCATGCTTTTAATCATGGTTCACACACAGGAAATCTAGGCCATAATCATTCATGTATTTGTGGAACTTCCTAATAAACCATAAGCTTTTTGAAGAAAGGGACTGGAGTGTTGTTTCACTACAGAGCCTCTGTGCCTGATGTACAACACAAGCCTCATACATACTGGCTGAATGAATAAGTAGGATTTGGGAATCTATAGGTAATTCAGGTAACTACAATAACCTGTGCTAATTCAGGAAAGGAAGAGCTGCAATAAATAATGCCAAAAGAAAATCTTTTTCCAGAGCAAATAGCAATTGAAAACTGACACAAATTATGCCTCTTCTTATTTAGTAGTTCTCAAATGTAGGTTGCAGATGATTAGTAATATGTGGGGGTGCTCCACATCCAATCAAGAATTCCAGACATAGGCAGCATCTACTACAAATGTAGCACTCCTCTGACAAACCAGCAGTTCGGGGAGCAACTGTTGCTCTTAATTAAGATCTATTTTTCTTTAAAAAAATTTTTTTTTTTTTCAGACAGGGTTTCGCTCTGTTCCCCAGGCTAGAGTGCAGTGGCACGATCTCGGCTCACTGCAAGCTCAGCCTCCCAGTAGCTGGGACTACAGGCGTCCACCACCACGCCTGGCTAATTTTTTATATTTTTTAGTAGAGACAGGGCTTCACCGTTTTAGCCAGGATGGTCTTGATCTCCTGACCTCGTGGTCCACCTGCCTCGGCCTCCCAAAGTGCTGGGATTACAGGTGTGAGCCACCGCGCCCGGCCTTTCAAAATATTTTAGTCAAATGTTCATGTATTAGACTTATCAAAAATATGAAATTGGTTGGTCCTACAAAAGATAACAAAAAGTATATATTTCAGAGAATCAACTATAAGTTATTATTATTAGCAAGAAAGGTAATTAAGGTGACCAGACACAAGATCAACATATAGAAATAATTACATGGCAGTTAAATATACTTAGAAAATTTAGTGAAGATATGATACCTTTATCAATAGAAAGCAGTTGTATGCCATAAAGTACCCTGGCATAAAATGTCCATGCAATGAATAAGAACTATATGGAGAAAATTTTAAAACTTTATGAAGAAACATAAGAGAATATTTTATTAATTGAAGAAGTATACCTAGCTTCTAAATAAAATGACCTAGTATCTTAAAAGTATAAATCCTTTCCCTAAATAAATCTATACACTTAATGCAATCCCAATCAAAATCCTAACAGTAAAATTTTATGAAACTTGACAAGCTGATTCTAAATTTATGTAAAAGAGAAAAAGCCAAGAATGTTTGAAAATGAACAATGTGATAGCACTTGCTTTACCAGATAGCAAAATATATTTAGAGGTTATCATAACTAAAATAGTATTATATTGATGCAGAAATAGACAAATAGTTCAGTGGAATAGAATAAGGAGTTTTAAAACAGATCTATGTGTTCATAAGAATGTGTTTTATTATATAGAGAGGGTTACAAATGCAAAAGGGAGTGTGGAGACCAAGGTATATACTACATAATAGTTACTACTTTCTATTGATAAAGGTATCCTATTTTCTACTTTCTATTGATAAAGGTATCCTATCTTCACCAAATTTTTGAAGTATATTTAAATTTTCTAAGTATATTTAACTGCCATGTAATTATTTCTATATGTTGATCTTGTGTCTGGTCACCTTAATTACCTTTCTTGCTAATAATAATAACTTATAGTTGATTCTCTGAAATATGTATTTTTTATATCTTTTGTAGCACCAACCAATTTCATATTTTTGATAAGTCTAATACAAGAATTAAAAGGCCAGGCGCGGTGGCTCACGCCTGTAATCCCAGCACTTTGGGAGGCCAAGGTGGGTGGATCACGAGGTCAGGAGATTGAGACCATCCTGGCTAGCACGGTGAAACCCCGTCTCTACTAAAACTACAAAAAATTAGCCGGGCCTGGTGGTGGGCGCCTATAGTCCCAGCTACTTGGGAGGCTGAGGCAGGAGGATGGCATTAACCCAGGAGGCGGAGCTTGCAGTGAGCCGAGATCACACCACTGCACTCCAAGCCTGGGTGACAGAGCAAGACTCTGTCTCAAAAAGAAAAAAACAGTTAAAAGTATGAAAAATGAGGTTTTAAATCTTGAGGCAGAAAAAGGCCATTCTAAGCAATATACAAAATTTACAAACCACAAAATAAAATCAGTTTTGAGTACCTCAAAAATTTAAATTTCTATACAAAGAAAGATGCCATAGACAGAATTAAAAGATAATCAACATTCATCAAAAGACACCATTAGGCAAGAGGCAAGCCACAAAGTAAAAGACTATGTAAACAATCCCTACAGATCAATTTTTAAAGCAGATAATCAAACAAAAAAGTGGTTACGAAATTTAGATCATATGCCTCATGTGAGACATTTCACATGAGTAAATATTCAAATAATCAATAAACATATAAAAGTATTCAATCTCATTGGTCATCAGGGTAAGGTAACCTCAGTAAGAACACCCATCAGAATGTCAGAAATGAAAAAGACTAACAGTCTCATGTATTGGTAAAGAAGGATATGGAGCAAGTGAAAGTCTTGAACACTCCTGGTGAAAATGTAAATTAGTACAATCTCTTTGACAAACTGTTATCTACTAAAATCAAACATACATACTGTCCCTGGTGTATTCCCAACAAAAATGCAATTCACCAGAAACTACGTATAAGCAAGGCATTTATCATATTATCTCAAAACTGGAAATAATCCAAAAGTCCATCAACAGTAGAATGAATAAATAAATTGTTTCATATTCATACAATGGAATATTATACAGCAATAAGAATTTTTAATTAATTCATTTATTTTTGGTATATAAGTTCCTCTACTCACTTGTTCACTTTTAAAATCAGCCCCAAGCCATACTCTGGTATCTAACCCATTACCTAATTATGTGACTAGAGACAATGTATGGAGAAGGGAATGATGAGTACCTGCATTCTTTTACAAGGTACCTTTCTCAGGTGGAAATGTGATAATAGCCTCATCTGACACGGAGGAGAAGCTGCTCCATCTGGAGAACAAAGGAACTTTACATGGAATTCGGGCTCAGCATAATCCAGTCATCTGAAATCTCTTGTATATCTCTATTCCAGTTCTCTTTCATTCTTTTATTGAATAATTACTTTCACATAAAGGATCCAATGAAGCTATGAATTCAACTGATGGCACAAGTTTGGCACCTCAAAGGATTAAATCTTTATTTGATATTGAGTAACATTAGTCCTTGGGTTTCAAGAAATAAAAGACACTTTTAGCTTCATCTAAAAGTCTTCTAGTCTTGGAAAGTCTTCATGAAAGTATTGGAAGCTATCATGAAAATCTTCTAGTTTCAGCCCAATGCCTTGAGTCAAAACTTAAGAGACTTGACTTATTTATTTTATTTAAGATGCTCAGGACCCTGGAACACCTATCCTACTCACAGTCTTGAATTTCTCATGTCTCCTCATACTACCTTGTGACAATAACAAAATTGTTATCCACAGTCTTATCCTCAATAGACACTTCATTCTAGATCACCACAAGCAATAATTCAAATAATTTTACATCATAATAGTTGTTTCACCATCTCTTGCTATGGTCTGCCAAATTCAAATCTTTGAATACCAGTAGGATTCCCATTGCCTTCATCCCCCTTCAGGCTATGTAACCAATTCCAGCTCTTCCTCAGTTCCTTGAGGGTCTTTTGACTGTGATCTACTCTCTTGTTAATTACTATAACTTTTGGAGTTTTTGTTGCAATCAATAGAAATGATCTCTGGCTAACATAAGCAAAAAGAATTTTTAGAAGGCCATCAGGTAGCTCACCACATCAATGGAAAGCTTGGAACTTGAGCAAGAACAAAGGGAGATTAGACAGCCAGAAACAGTCTAGTAAAGACACAGCCTATGGCACTATCAGAGCTACTACAGAATATTAATCAGCTATCCCTGTGGCTTTGCATCATTTCCTCAAACTTCAGTGACTTAGGCAAGAGTAGCAAATTAACCAGGATGCTAGGATGTTTCAAAAAAATAAAAAATAAAAAAGACAAATGTCTATCAAATAACTCAATGGAAAAATGAGCAAAGTATTTTAATGGTTACTATGTAAGAAGATAGATTAATAAATGACCAATAAACATATAAAAATATTTTACCTCATCATAAAAACGCAACTTGTAAGAAAAGGTATAATTTCTCATCCAAAAAACTGACTGAAAAATTAGAAGACTAATAATATCCTATGTTTGTGAATATAGAAGAAAAAATGCACATTTTACAATATACACATTCTATGGTAACATAGATTGGTACCGTCTTTTGGAGAGGCAAATTTTTATTATCTATCAAAATCTACATGTACATCTTTTGCCCCAGAAATTTGACTTCTAATAATACAAGCTAGAGAAATATTCACATGTTCATAAAGATAGATCTACACAGATGTTCACTGTAGCATTGATTGTTATTGTACAATTGGAAACAACCTAAATGCCCCAAAATAAGAGTCAGTTTAAATAAATTATTATACATTCCTATACTGGAAGTCTATAAATAAACAGATAGATCTCTATATACTGCTTGGAAATCTCTCTCAGGTATACTCTTAAGGAAATGAGACAAGTTGCAGAATAAAACTTATAATCCCATTATATGTAAAATAAAAAATAATGTGTTTGCATCTATGTATACAAAAAGAAGGCTGTAAAAAAGGCACACCAGACTCTTAACAGTTGCTACATCTAAAGACCTAAAGGCCTTCCACATTCTATTCTATGAACTTAGGTACTTTGTGAATGTTTTTATTTTTTATTTTATTTATTTTTTAAATTATTTTATTTTATTTTATTTTTGAGACAGAGTCCACTCTGTCACCCAGGCTGGAGTGTGGTGGCACGATCTGGGCTCATTGCAACCTCCGCCTCCTGGGTTCAAGTGATTCTCGTGCCTCAGCCTACCAAGTAGGTGGGATTGCAGGTAAGCACCACCATGCCCAGCTAATTCTTGTATTTTTAGTAGAGATGGCGTTTTGCCATGTTGGCCAGGCTGGTCTCGAACTCCTGACCTCAAGTGATCCACCCGCCTCAGCCTCCCAAAGTGCTAGGATTACAGGTGTGAGCCACTGCACCAGGCAGAATTTTTACAAGAAGAATGTACTCATCTTTGATTTCTATAGTAAGAAATGTAGAATGCATGAGGCTAGTAGATGAAGCTGAAAAAGGAGACTAGGTTCAAGCAGCAGAGATGCAAGCCTGGAATTATAGTCTTTCCTGGAACTATATGGATCAAAAAGAAGCAGAGTTCATAGTTAACTGTGGCCCATGTTTGAATCTTTACTCCACCACTTCTCAGTTGTGTGTTAGCAGGAAAATTACTTAAACTCTCTGAGCTTCAGCTTCTCCCATCTGTTTATAAAATGAGAATAATCATAATATCTATCACAGAGTGGTTGTGAGGACTAAATGAAATAATTAAAATGCTCAGCACTGTGCCTAACCCATTGTAAGAAAGTCATGAATGGTGGCATGCTCTCTCTCACTCTCTCCCTTGCTTCCCTTTAACAAAGTAAGGGGAGTATAAAGCATTACCCTTTATTTTGACAACATCTTCTATTCAAATACTCCCACTATATAAGAAATCATTTCTATAGAAGGTTTTTGTTGTTGTTATTGTTATCTCCTTAGTTTTCAACTCATTTTGACTTAGGCAGGATCATATTAATGATCCCCACTTTCTCAGATGAAGGGACTAAGTTCCCGAAGACCAGATGCCTGGCATAGGTCATAGGCCCCACCACTAAAGAGTAGACTCACCACTCCTGCAGCAGCTCTCAGGTGCCCAAGGCCACTCTTTTTCTAATCAAACCTTAATAGGTGCTGCTTCAGGGCATGCAGCAGAAGAACTTTAATGGAAGAAAAACATAAGCAATGTGTTAAAAATATTTTTGCACAGCAAACCATGCATAGCTTTGGGTTTTACCCTTAAAAGCCTCTTGTTTTAAATAAGAAAAAAAAAATCCAAAATCTGATCAATAGCAGAGAAGTTGTAATACTGATCTCTTTCACCAGAGATATTTACAACCGAATAGGGCTTTGGAGCCAAGATTCTAACAGCAATGAAAATGATGTGGCCAGAGAACGGGGTAAAGAAAGATGTCGTTGATAACATCCTTGGGATAACTCTAAGCTCCATTACACTATCCAAAAGAAATATAATAGGATTTGAGGCCCAATTATTACTTCCTCCATCTAACCCCCTTCATTTAACATATCATTAGTTTTTTTAGACGAGTCCCTCAGGGCTCTCACGCTTTCGTAGGTGAGTCAGACAGCAAGAGCAGTGGCAGCTATCCAAGGAAACTGATCCCTCCTTTAATGCTCCCTTCTGGTTACCTGCTATAATGCAATTATCATGTACTGAAGCAATTTTCAGGAAAATGACTTGACAAGAAGAACTCTGTCATTTTGTAAACAAGAACAAACGTTGTAATTGGATCTTAATTACACAATGTTCTGAGAGGTTATTTTTATTTCTTTGTTTGTTAATGCAATTATTTAGCTTCCTTATTTTAGCCTTGACCTTGCAGGAAGAGGGTATTTTCCAGTCAGCATAATGCTTTATCTTTGAAAGCTGCAATCAATAAGGATAATTAATGATGCCGGCTGCAATGATAGCCTCAGCAATCATTATCCCACATTAATCCCTGCAGTCAGGCTGGGGTCAAGGCCATCTAAATCATTCACCCAGGGGTGGAGAAATTCAAATAATTTACCAATTTAAATCCTTGCAAACAAATCCCACTTTATTTTCAAAGCAGTTTGAATGCTGGCTGGGTTTGTTTTGTGTATTTTCACTGGGTGCTTTTTTTTTTAAATGACAGAGTATATACTTTATATTAGCATTGCGGTTTTGCTATGTTTGTGTTTTGATAAATTAATGTAAAAACATGCAGCACATGAATGCTGCTGAGCCTGGAGGTACACGGCACATCTAGCATTTCAAACATTGTCCCTAGCTTTAAAAGAAGAAGGGGGAGAAAGAGAAATGTGAGAAATAGGGGAGGAGAAAGAAAGGAAATGGAATGGAGGGCAGAATGAGATCCAGTGGCTCAGGCTAGCAGAGACCCAGGGAAGAAGGTTGAAAAATTACAAGCTGGAAAATCTTTGAGGTGAAACTGCAGGCTTATTCAGTATTGTGGAGAAAGAGGACTGTTGGATGTGAAACTTCATGGTGGATCTTGGCAAAACAACCTCTGTTAAAGTCTATTTCTTTCTAATTTTTGCCTTTTGTACCCTGCCTTTCCCAAACAGGCAAATTGGATGATTTGATGTATGCTTCTAATTGTCTGCTATAGATCACACCCTGTTATGAAGAATTCCACTGTGCTCCCTGATATTTTTCAATGATTTCATTTTAATTAATGTTTTGCTATAAATCATACGCCTAGTTGGAATACACTGAAGATGATACCAGATTGATGCCTCATCTATGTGTGTGCCTGTGTGTGTGTGTGTGTGTGTGTGTGTGTGTGTGTTTCCAGAACTGAATTAGCAAGTGAAGAGTTTTTTTACTCCATTGGGTCTCAATAAATATTTGATGATATGATTTGGCCTAGTTTACCTCAGTCCCCTTTTATAAAGTCATGTAACATATGGGAAGAAATTATAGCAGCTGAAGTGAACTTTCCTGGCACAGTAATTAGGGACTGGGATGTTTGTGGGGGTTTGGAGATGGAGGACAACTGAGAGATAACTGCTGCAAGCAGAGTAAAAGATCTGGAAAGTACTCAGCCAGAGTCCCTCTCTCCCCTCACCCATGGGAAGTTCTCTGCAAAGACTGTGTTGAAAGCTGCCGAGAATTTATCACCCGTTGCTTTTTCATTATGAACAGTGCCTGCTGAAGAGAAAGCACTTAACATGTCTGAGCACCTTTATTATATTCACGATAAGGAATTCTTTCTAATGAGATTTTATCACTATATTGCCCATCTTCCAAATGTAGATCATTGTTTCATCCTGGCAAAGGCAAAAACAGAAGATATTTTGGGGGTCTTGGGATAATGTGAGTGGAAGGAAGAAGTGAGTGAAACTGAATTAAGAAGAGGAAAGTGAATATGTATTTGAACATGGAAAAGCACATGTCATTCTAGATTGGACTATAAAATGGCATGTTCCCTTCCAGCTCTCCAGCAGTCTACTCACTTGCCATCTGCCTTTCTAGGCTTGTGATTTTTGAAAAAGAACCCAATCCTCTTCTATATTCACTCCACCTTCTCTGGCCTCTTCACCTCGCATTTCTTCAGTAGGCATTTGTTGTCGTTGTTGTTGAGCACCTACAAGTAGAGCTGGCTATGTAATTTCAGACCCACTGCAAAATGAAAATTTGAGGCCTCACCCAGGACAGTGAAGTCAATCTCCATTGCGCATGAGCCAGCCACCCCAATCCATAACAGACAGGCATCCCCATCAAGGGACTGCAACCTTTGCACTAGAGGCACTGGCACCTGAATCTAGTAGTGGATGAGAGGCCCCTACGGAGTCATACACCCAATGCACCATGGAGCTTCCAGCCTGGGAAAGGTACAGCCACTGCCTGCCCTATCTAAGACACCATGAGGCACACATTCAACTGTAAACCTTCTCTACCCATGCCCAGGCCCTGCTGAGGGCTCAGAGTAACAGTAGAATGTGAGTGTCTTCCTACCTCAGCAGCGTGACCTGGTTAGTACCTCAAGCAGAAGGCAGCAGCAGTATTAGGACAAGCAGGGAAGTGGAGGATAGGCAGGGCCAGAGCACCAAGAGGCATGAAGCAGGCAGTCCAGAGCCCATCCTGGGGAGGCGGCAAGGCAGTGTGAGCCCAAGCATTGAGCCCCCTGACACACACCTCACTGTCCCATTGGACTTCACTTACACTAACCCAGACAAATACAAATGTAAAGATAAAATTATTAAGAACTTCAAGACAGCAACTGTAGAGCAGTTAACCCCAAACACAGGACCTTTCTGAGAACAGAGCCCTTGTCAATTGCACTGACCACTCACCCATGTAGCTGTTCTTCCTACTATGTACCAGGGGAAGACCCACAGAAGGAAAAGACTCAAATACCTGACCTCTAGAAGCTTATAATCTAGTAGGAGACGCAGGCATTTAAAAACAAAAAAAATCTACATCACAATGAGAGTGTAAATCATTGACCACCAACTGCGTCCCTAGGCACTGTACTGAGCATCTTACATGGATCATCAACATAATCCTCACAATGACCTCATGAGGCAGCATTATTATTATTACCCCTATTTTCTAAATTTAAAAAAAAAAAAACCAAGGTTTAAGAAGTTAAGTAACTTCCTCAAGGTCATATAACTAAAAAGAGGCAGCGCCAGGATTTGAATGCAAAATAGATGCTCCTAAGCCTACTACCCTGCTGCTTCCCTTATCAGAGAGATTTTTGCAAAGTACTCTACAGAGAGCCCAGGGGTCACTAGCACTGCCCTGCAGGAGTTGAGAGAGGCACTAGAAAAGTGACAAATTTGAGCTAGATGTTGAAAAATGAGCTGGAATTTACCCATCAGAGAAGAAGGAATGCTGGGCATATAGACATAGAAGGGCATAGAAAAATCAGGAAATTCTTATGGATGAGGCAAGGGATACATAGCAGAAAGCATAGGGGAATAAACCTGGGGGGCAGAGTGAGCCCATACAAGAAGCACATCCTGTTAAGGCCTCGGGCAGTGGGGAACAGTGATAGCAAGATGGGTGGTAACATGATCAGATTGCTAATCTCTCAAGCAGCCCGGCCGAATTTATATGGAACACAAAGAAGAAAACACAAAAATGATTATCTTTTTTTTTTTTTTTTTTTTTTTTTGAAATCATTCTCAACTTATGCCAAGGATTTTGCAGAGGGCCTGCAAGAGCAAAGTCATTCTTCCAGAACAGCTGCCAACTCAGAGAAGAAAAGGCTGAAGAATGAGTGAAGACATACAAGTCATTGGGAAAAACCCCTAAAGAGAAGGAAAACCTAGGGTGGTCAGAAATGTGAGCTCCTTCCCATGACAGCGGAAGAGAGGGTCCATGGAATAAGGCCTCTTTTGGTAGCTATTGTACTGAGATATTGTTACTGGGCAGACCAGTGTTTGAAATGAACTAGTACAATGGAGCCAACTATGGCATCCCAAAGAGTTACTTACAGCCAATCGGTGACCCCAAACTGGATTGGAGTCAAATAATGTCAAGTTTAATGCTGGCTCTGCCTCTAATAAGCTCTGCAATCTTGGGCCTGGACAGCTACTTATCCCAAACATTTTCCCAGGAGACAGGTGGCTGAGACAAGGTGAAGATACACATTAGAACCAGACAGATCTGATTTCAAATCCCAGCTCTGTCACTGGCCAGTTGCATGACTTCGGGCAAGTTACTTACCCTCTAGGAGACCTGGTCTCCTGATCTGTAATGAGGATAAAAATTTTAACCATAAAAACATATTAGAAGTATGAAATGATATAACAAAGTAATGCATGCCTGGAATACTACACAGCATGTTGCCAAAAACTCTCAGTTGTCCTTATCTTTTCTAGTCTTCATTCTTCTCATCTGTGGTGAGAGGGAGCACTAGACAAACTCCAAGTAGCCCCCTAGCTCTACCATTCCTTGACTCTAAAACCTTCCTCAGTTTCCATCTTTGAGCACATTTTTCACACCATGCTGTGTCCTAGAGACAGAATGACGAGTACTCTCTCTGCCCCTGTGGAGTTTAATATTCTGGCAAAGAAGCATTTTTTTTTAATCAATTATTTGTGAGCGATAGCAAGGAGAGTGAGTTGCCTAACAGTAGTTTTTATAAGCTGGGGGGAGTGGGGGGCTCCCTGTCTCAAAATATCTTTCCTCATACCTGAAAAGTTTCCTTTTGAGAGTCAATCCTTGGAAGTTTGAATTATTGAATGGGAGAGAAAGCACCTTAAGCTATTCTTGGCGAATGCTTTAGAGTGATTAGTTAACAGTGAGGTAAGAGCTGGAAGGGAAATAGGGATAGCAGGATAGCGGCCTAGAGCAAGGGCAGGGGTAGGAAGGCATCAGAGAGAAGATGAGTGCCCAATCCAGAAGACTGAGCATCTGTGGCATTTGTGCTAACTGGCTGAACTCCTCTCTCCCCGGCTCACCTAAGGACCAACCTCTGTGGCCAAGTTTGAGAATCCAGCTATGAATTCCAATTACTGAACAAGTTCCACAACCTAAGCATTTTAGTTTCCAGCTTTATCTGGGCTTATATTAACTCCATTCAATACCAAATAAAACCGAGAGGCTGAGCACGTACTTAATTTTCTTCACTCTTTTATGTTTTAATATCTTAATTTGTCCAAAAGCTTTAGATTTTTTTCCTTAAAATTTTACCCTCTCTTCATACTTAGATTCATTAGTTTGGAATGTGATAATAGTTGTGGTGAAAGCTGGAAACTGTTGGGATTTTCCTGTCTTTAAAAGTTCAAAGGAGATGCTCAGAAATGAGTCTCCTGTATCAAAAAGTGAACAGTGATAACCAAATTAAATTAGTCCAGGAGCTACATCTAAATCCACATGTCCATACCTTTGCAATGTTTGCTACTTGAGGAATACAATGTCTTCACATTTCTCTGTGAGAAACAAAAAGACCTCCCTCAAATTTTTCAGTCCTAAATATAAGATCTGGGATTTTGCCAGCCTCTCGATCACTTCCTGGTGGCTCTCGATGCTGAATTGGCATTTCTTTGGCCTTGGGAAGAAATCAGAGGGTGTACTGGCTGCTTTCCAAACGAGACATAGAAGCAGAAGAAGGGGGGAAGGGGAAATGCTTCCCATAGCACTGAATTTTTAAGACAGTGAATCTTGCCGCTAAAACATTTTAGGCTCCTCCTCCTAATTCTTTCAGAAGCATGGTCTGGTCAATAAATGGTAGGTGTGCCCCTAATATTATACACATGATCACTTAACTTGAGCAAATTCAGCCATACACCAGAGAGAGAAAAGAACATTCTGTTGTGAAGGCCACACCAATTGCCATTCCACTCAATGCACACGGACACAAAGGAGGACAGATGAGGGCTGCATCTGCTGCCATTCCCTTCGCTGGTCTCAGGTCTTGTAACCTTTCTCATTATGTGTCTTCTCCTGCTGAATGGATCCCTAGTGCTTTAAGTTTTGTTTTGTTTGTTTTTTATGTCTCCTAAATGTGAGCCAATCTCAGTTCTTCACCTAATGTACAAGCAAAGGAAAAGTCTACATAAGCCACTTTTGTAGGGCAATTTTGACCATACTCAATCCTCGCCTTATCTATTGCCTTTGAAACAAAAATTCTCCATGAGTGGTGCCTCTATTATTCTCCTTCCCAACTCAAGTTCTGGGCATCCACAGTGCACCAAGGAACAGAATGTAGCACCAATTCTTAAAATATCCTAGTTGGGAAGAAATTCAGAAGGCATGAAGTCTAAAAGACGCCAGCATCATGGAAGTGTCTTGCACAAGGTCCCACCTGCTGAGAACAGAGATAGAATTCTGGCCTCTGGTGCTTATGCTGCATTTGAGAGAAGCACTTTGTGTTTTATTCATACAAGGCTGTTATTCAACTCAGCCTGTGGTGTCTGTAGTAGATTACAAACAATTATCAAATTTGGAGTGATCATCATCAATTGCAAACAACAAATAGAAAATCAATCAAGCTTCTATTAGAGGTGCCATGTGATGCATTCTTTTCCTGCTAATGATAAGTCTCTGAAAATGCAGTGCTATACTCTAGAGAGTACACTCAAAATCAATCAATCAATCAATCAATCAATCAATACGTATTGCAGATCTTTTATATCTTTTACTATACACAAAACATGATGCTGACTGATGTTGTAAAAACATAACAATATAAAACAAAGTTTCTGTTTTTGTAGGGCAAAAACTGGGTAAAATACATATACATGTATGTATGTGTATATACTTATGTATGAAGTAGCAATGAATTATAAAAATCTGCCTGTAATAAGTGCCACAGGAGATTGAGGGACAAAGATGTCACTGTAGGTTGTGACAGGCTTTCCTGGAGGAAGGAGAATTTTGGATCTGTGGATAGAATGGGATTGGATGGGATAGGATAGGATCAGGTGGTAAGAGATGAGAGAGTGGCAGGAGCAAAGGCGAAGAAATGTGAGTGTATACGACAGGTTCAAGAATAGTGTACTATATGGCTAAAGTGGAGGGTCTTGTGAGAATTTGAAATACTTGCTGAAGGAATTGAGACATACCCTATAAATAATGGTGATTCATCTAGGGTTTATCTAACCAGGTGAATGAATTTTTGCAACTGTGTTTTAAGAAGATACACATGGCTTTGGAATATGCAGTGGGCTGCAGGCAGACGAGAAAGAGAAAGAACTATTAGGAAGCTATTGCGATAGTGTAGCATGAAAGGACGGGGGACTGAAGGAGGGTGTTGAGTGTTGAATAAAAAGAATAGGATGGATATGAGTGCCATCAAATGTGAAAAACTGAAAAATGTAGGTTCTGGTTGGTATACGAGTGACAAGGGAAAGCCAAAAATGTAACCTCCCTGATGATAGAAATGGAGCCATCCAGTGAGGGAGCTGGTTTGGGAGAAAGAGGGAAAAGTCTGTTTTAAGTATATTAAGGTTTAGGTGATGGTGGGACATTCTAATGAAAATGGTCTACAGAAAGTGAGATAGCTGAGGTTGGAGTTCAGACATTGGGTTAGGACTAAAAGATATTGATGTTGGGGGTTACCTACAGAAAGTGGGTCTAAAGTGGGATGGTTTGGTAAGGGTAAGAATGAACAGAGAGAGAGGAGCAGATGTGATGCTCACCCTAATAGAGGCATCTGCTGTAGTTGTTCCCTACTTATGACCATCCTCCATAGGAGTCTTAGACCTGACCATTTAATTTCTGCCCCTAAACTAAGTATGATAATAACATTAGAATCATTGGGAACTTTATGAAATACAAGTATGTAGCTTCCCGCTCCCAGATATTCTGACTTAATTGGTCTGGGGTCCAGGCATTTGAGATACTTCTAAAGCTCCCTGTGTGGTGATAGTATGATAGTTTTGTTTAAAAATGAAGTCATCATCTTTTAGAGATACAAAATGAAACACTTGGAGATGAAATGATATTATGTCTGGGATATACGTCAAAATAGTGAGGGAGGTGTGGGAAATGGATAAAGTATAGAAAACAAGATTGGTCGTGAGTTGACAACAGTTGAAGCTGAGTGATGAATATGTAAGGATTCATTATATTTTCTTGCTACTTTCATATACATTTGAAATTTTGCATGACAAAAAGTTTAAAAATAAATCAATAAAAGCTTCCCAAGCAACTCCAAGGTGGACCCAGTGTTGAGGACCCCCCAGGATATAAGTGGAGTTTTTCTCCTGGATCCTTTAACTCCATCAGCTATCACTGTCAAACTTCCATGAAAATCCTCTAACAGGCTGAGAGCAAAGCTTTCTTGCTTATTCTATTTTTTTTCTTATCTAGAGCTGAGGACAATATAGCAATCTGAACTCGCATTTCAAATTCCCCACAACAAAACTGACAGTACTGGGAGAATTGCTTGTGGAGATGGCAGAATTACCCCCAGCTGCATTTTAAAATCCCTGATTACAGATAACAGAGACAACATACCTGATACATTTGTTCTAAATCCAGTGATTGAAAAATAAGCACTTCTTAAAATTGTTCTACTGTACACACATGCTTCCCAAAGAGATGAATTATAATTCTCCTTCCCAATTCATCCATACTACTAGGTAAAGAAAAGGAGACAACTCACAAACAAAATTCAGATAAAACCCTGCTTACTGTTATAAATAAGGCCCCACTCAGTTTAGTTCCACTTTTCCGGTGTATATTTCCTTAGAACAGCATTTTAAAACAGCAAATTGAGCTTCTTCAATCAATTGGGACCAGTTGGTGAATCAGGAGCACTGACTTTTTAAAAAACACGAAATAAAAGAGAATAGAAAAACATCACATGTGCTAGCGTATAAGTAATTATATGTGTGTGTGTGTGTGTGTGTGTGTGTGTGTGTGTGTGTGTTCGTTCACTTGGCCTTAATGTAAAATAGTCAAAATAGTTTTAAATCCACTGCTTTGAATTTCACTTTTTATGTTCAATTTCACAGTAAACCCTCTTTCTTTTCATTTGAGGATGAAGCAGGGAGGTGTGGAGTTGGGACAGACCATGGGTAATGGAAGACATCAAGAATCTGAAAGATGAATGAGATCAAGACTTAGAAACAGGCAGTCAAGAGAGGAAAAACAAGTAGCAAAGCTGGATCTGACAAGTACAGTAGGTCAAATACCACACACTGAAGATGCCAGGCAAGTCCAGTTGAAGGACTAGGTTCCATGACTCTGGAATTTCTATATTAGAGGGAGCTCAGAAGTGGCAATCTTATTGGAAGGGGTGTTGGTGGCTTAAAGTTGTATGTGCATAGTAAACTTGGATTATATCTTCTCAGGGTGGGTCTAATAAGTTGTGATGAAAATTATGAGGAAACTAAAGCACCCCCAACCCACACCACCAAGTCATCCCCTTGGTACCATCTCTAGACCAAAGGAAACAGATGTCAAAGTCTAAATGAATTCTGAGACCCAGGCCCCAGATGAAATTCTTACCCTGGCCCTGCTGCTTCTACAGCCGCCTTCAGGAATGCCCTCCCCCACCAGCAGGGGGCGTGGCAGCCTCGGAGGAGGCCCACTCACTGGCCACCCCACAGGGAGTTCTGCGTGAGACCTAACAACTACCTGAAATAGGCCACTAACAAAGCCGACAGGGAGTAGAAATTGATGTAAGAGATATTACAGAGGTGGAACTGACAGCTTTTAAATTTGCTGGAAGTAGGGGGTTGGGTAGTAAGATAGACGGAGCACTCTGAGATGGCTAAGCAATGCGGAGTCTGAGTTACTGGGTGGTCTTCCCTCTGGACAGGCTGTGTCCCAAGGTCACAGGGTTACAGTGAGTTACTCACCGGGGACAGCCTGAGTGAGTCTATTAGAAACAACTCAGGAAGACATAATGGGATTGAAGATCTCCACTGTGAGGGTCAAAGAACTGGAGCAGAAAATTTGCTTTACAATAATCAAAGACTATTAGGACCGTCATGCTGCATCATAATAATATATCCAAATCCTGCATGTGGCCACATGAGACAAGGTCTGTAAATCCACTCAGCCCAGGACACGGCTCCTAATAGAGGCTCAGTCTATGCTAGTTTCATTCCATTGTATCATGTCCAGTCACCAAAACATGGACATCATACCATTTGAGTCTCAAAACAACCATGTAAGAGAAATAAAAGAATAATGTTAACTCCATTTTAGAGATTATAAAACTAAGGCCTCCCTCAGTTAAGTGATGTTTCACAAACCCAATAAGGAGGGTTTTGACTTTTAACTTAAGTTTTCTGCTGCCTCACTTTGTGGAAAACCAGCATAGGGAGTTTACTCCAACATTCAGGACCAAGGAAACATGGATCAGTTCCTGAGAAATAAGAAATCATTGGTATCAGACAAATTCAAGTAAGCAGCTCCATGTATGTGGCTAAGTAAATAGTGGATTATTTAAACTCTTGCAGAGATATTGCTTATCAGCTGACAACAAACCCGAGGGTGCAAAACAAAGCCTCAGAAACAAAGAATCGAAGGGGAAAACAGTCTGGCAAATATCATTAAATGATTTTTAAAATAGTGTATCTTTTAAACTAAGGGATGTTGTACAAATACTTTTATATTTTATTCACATATTTGTTATTGCATTTTTCCTATTCTATATTTGATTTGTTCATTGTAAAAGTGAAGTTAAATATGCAAATACAGAAGGCCCTGCATCCTGGTACCCGAAAAGGTTTTAAGTAGCCTTAAAATATGGACATTATAAGTAGTGAAGGATAAAAGTTTCTTTTTTTTTTTTTCTTTGAGATGGAGTCTCAAAAGAGATGCCCAGCTAATTTTTGTATTTTTAGTAGAGACAAGGTTTCACCATGTTGGCCAGGCTGGTCTCGAACTCCTGACCTCAGGTGATCTGCCTGCCTGGGCCCCACAAAGTACTGGGATTACAGGCGTGAGCCACTGCTCCTGGCCTGATAAAAGTTTCTATTATCACTTCAACACCCAAAAGAAATGAAACTAAAATGAGAAAAAGAAAACAAGTTTGATACTATGTATAACAAAGTATAGATCACAATTGCAACTAGTTGCCAATTCTTGGAAGGAACAAAAAATGTATCAGGTGTTGATTGGTTTCTCTGGATTTAATACAGCTTTCATTCAAACCAATAGCAAAATAACAGCATTCTTCACCTTATCCATGCCCAGAAGATCCCAGGAAAGGTCATTTTCACAAATATACCCAAGAGCTTCAGCAATTTTTCCAGGAAAATGAAATGAGGCTTGAATGATTTTCTTTTGAATGTCCATGGTGAAGTCATCCCTGTTGACTTTCTAATTGCTAACCCTGACAGATCCTCATTTGTCAATAATTTTACACGTGATTCAAATAACCTTCAAACACCACTTTTCTCAACTTCCTGAAATCTTGCAAATTTTGCAAAATTTCCCATTTCCCTCTGCCATCAATTTCCCTTGTGTTTTCGCATTATTGTCAAGGGTTTGTCCCATCAGGAAACCAGCAGGAGCCAACAGACAAGGATGCTGATGCCATGAGCAGAGATAGACACTAATATTGAATAGGAGCTAATATGAGGTCATTTATTAATGTTTTATGTTGGGGGTGGAGCCAAGATGGCCGAATAGGAACAGCTCCGGTCTACAGCTCCCAGCGTAAGCGACACAGAAGACGGGTGATTTCTGCATTTCCATTTGAGGTACCGGGTTCATCTCACTAGGGAGTGCCAAACAGTGGGTGCAGGACAGTTGGTGCAGCGCACTGTGCGTGAGCCGAAGCAGGGCGAGGCATTGCCTCACTCGGGAAGTGCAAGGGGTCAGGGAGCTCCCTTTCCTAGTCGAAGAAAGAGGTAACAGATGGCACCTGGAAAATCTGGTCAGGCCCACCCTAATACTGCGCTTTTCCAACAGGCTCGGAAAACGGCACACCAGGAGATTGTGTCCCACACCTGGCTCGGATGGTCCTATGCCCACAGAGTCTCGCTGATTGCTAGCACGGCAGTCTGAGATCAAACTGCAAGGCGGCAGCAAGGCTGGGGGAGGGGCGCCCGCCATTGCCCAGGCTTGTTTAGGTAAACAAAGCAGCCAGGAAGCTCGAACTGGGTGGAGCCCACCACAGCTCAAGGAGGCCTGTCTGCCTCTGTAGGCTCCACCTCTGGGGGCAGGGCACAGACAAACAAAAAGTCAGCAGGAACCTCTGCAGACTTAAATGTCCCTATCTGACTGACAGCTTTGAAGAGAGTAGTGGTTCTCCCAGCACACAGCTGGAGATCTGAGAACGGACAGACTGCCTCCTAAAGTGGGTCCCTGACTCCCGAGCAGACTAACTGGGAGGCACCCCCCAGTAGGGACAGACTGACACCTCACTCGGCCAGGTACTCCTCTGAGACAAAACTTCCAAAGGAACGATCAGACAGCTGAATTTGTGGTCTCACAAAAATCCGCTGTTCTGCAGCCACCATTGCTGACACCCAGCCAAACAGGGTCTGGAGTGGACCTCTAGTAAACTCCAACAGACCTGCAGCTGAGGGTCCTGCCTGGTAGAAGGAAAACTAATAAACAGAAAGGACATCCACACCAAAAACCCATCTGTACATCACCATCATCAAAGACCAAAAGTAGATAAAACTACAAAGATGGGCAAAAAACTGAGCAGAAAAACTGGAAACTCTAAAAAGCAGAGCACCTCTCCTCCTCCAAAGGAACGCAGTTCCTCACCAGCAACAGCACAAAGCTGGACGGAGAATGACTTTGACGAGTTGAGAGAAGAAGGCTTCAGATGATCAAACTACTCCGAGCTACGGGAGGAAATTCAAAACAATAGTAAAGAAGTTAAAAACTTTGAAAAAAAATTAGAAGAATGGATAACTAGAATAACCAATGCAGAAAAGGGCTTAAAGGAGCTGATGGAGCTGAAAGCCAAGTTTCAAGAACTATGCGAAGATTGCAGAAGCCTCAGTAGCCAATGTGATCAACTGGAAGAAAGGGTATCAGTGATGGAAGATGAAATGAATGAAATGAAGCGAGAAGGGAAGTTTAGAGAATAAAGAATAATAAGAAATGAACAAAGCCTCCAAGAAATATGGGACTATGTGAAAAGACCAAACCTACGTATGATTGGTGTACCTGAAAGTGATGGGGAGAATGGAACCAAGTTGGAAAACACTCTGCAGGATATTATCCAGGAGAACTTCCCCAATCTAGCAAGGCAGGCCAACATTTAGATTCAGGAAATACAGAGAACACCACAAAGATACTCCTCGAGAAGAGCAACTCCAAGACACATAATTGTCAGATTCACCAAAGTTGAAATGAAGGAAAAAATGTTAAGGGCAGAGAGAGAAAGGTTGGGTTACCCACAAAGGGAAGCCCATCAGACTAACAGCTGATCTCTCGGCAGAAACTCTACAAGCCAGAAGAGAGTGGGGACCGATATTCAACATTCTTAAAGAAAAGAATTTTCAACCCAGGATTTCATATCCAGCCAAACTAAGCTTCATAAGTGAAGGAGAAATAAAATACTTTACAGACAAGCAAACGCTGAGTGATTTTGTCACCACCAGGCCTGCCCTAAAAGAGCTCCTGAAGGAAGCACTAAACATGGAAAGGAACAACCGGTACCAGCCACTGTAAAAACATGCCAAATTGTAAAGACCATCGAGGCTAGGAAGAAACTGCATCAACTAATGAGCAAAATAACCAACTAACATCATAATGACAGGATCAGATTCACACATAACAATATTAACTTTAAATGTAAATGGGCTAAATGCTCCGATTAAAAGACACAGACTGGCAAATTGGATAAGGAGTCAAGACCCATCAGTGTGCTGTATTCAGGAAACCCACCTCACGTGCAGAGACACACATAGACTCAAAATAAAGGGATGGAGGAAGATCTATCAAGCAAATGGAAAACAAAAAAAGGCAGCGGTTGCAATCCTAGTCTCTGATAAAATAGACTTTAAATCAACAAAGATCAAAAGAGACAAAGAAGGCCATTACATGATGGTAAAGGCATCAATTCAACAAGAAGAGCTAACTATCCTAAATATATATGCACCCAACACAGGAGCACCCAGATTCATAAAGCAAGTCCTCAGTGACCTACAAAGGGACTTAAACTCCCACACAATAATAATGGGAGATTTTAACACCCCACTGTCAACATTAGACAGATCAACGAGACAGAAAGTTAACAAGGATATCAAGGAATTGAACTCAGCTCTGCACAAAGTGGATCTAATAGACATCTACAGAACTCTCCACCCCAAATCAACAGAATATACATTTTTTTCAGCACCACACCACACCTATTCCAAAATTGACCACATAGTTGGAAGTAAAGCTCTCCTCAGCAAATGTAAAAGAACAGAAATTATAACAAACTGTCTCTCAGACCACAGTGCAATCAAACTAGAACTCAGGATTAAGAAACTCACTCAAAACCGCTCAACTACATGGAAACTGAACAACCTGCTCCTGAATGACCATTGGGTACATAATGAAATGAAGGCAGAAATAAAGATGTTCTTTGAAACCAACGAGAACAAAGACAACATACCAGAATCTCTGAGACACATTCAAAGCAGTGTGTAGAGGGAAATTTATAGCACTAAATGCCCACAAGAGAAAGCAGGAAAGATCCAAAATTGACACCCTAACATCACAATTAAAAGAACTAGAAAAGCAAGAGCAAACACATTCAAAAGCTAGCAGAAGGCTAGAAATAACTAAAATCAGAGCAGAACTGAAGGAAATAGAGACACAAAAAACCGTTCCAAAAATTAATGAATCCAGGAGCTGGTTTTTTGAAAAGATCAACAAAATTGATAGACTGCTAGCAAGACTAATAAAGAAGAAAAGAGAGAAGAATCAAATAGATGCAATAAAAAATGAAAAAGGGGATATCACCACCGATCCCACAGAAATACAATCTACCATCAGAGAATACTACAAACACCTCTATGCAAATAAACTAGAAAATCTAATAGAAATGGATAAATTCCTTGACAAATACACCCTCCCAAGACTAAACCAGGAAGAAGTTGAATCTCTGAATAGACCAATAACAGGCTCTGAGATTGTGGCAATAATCAATAGCTTACCAACCAAAAAGAGTCCAGGACCTGATGGATTCACAGCCGAATTCTACCAGAGGTATAAGGAGGAACTGGTACCATTCCTTCTGAAACTATTCCAATCAATAGAAAAAGAGGGAATCCTCCATAACACATTTTGTGAGGCCAGCATTGTCCTGACACCAAAGTCTGGCAGAGACATAACCAAAAAAGAGAATTTCAGACCAATATCCTTGATGAACATTGATGCAAAAATCCTCAATGAACTACTGGCAAACCGAATCCAGCAGCACATCAGAAAGCTTATACACCATGATCAAGTGGGCTTCATCCCTGGGATGCAAGGCTGGTTCAACATACGCAAATCAATAAATGTAATCCAGCATATAAACAGAACCAAAGACAAAAACCACATGATTATCTCAATAGATGCAGAAAAGGCCTTTGACAAAATTCAACAACCCTTCATGCTAAAAACTCTCAATAAATTAGGTATTGATGGGACGTATCTCAAAAGAATAAGAGCTATCTATGACAAACCCACAGCCAATATCATACTGAATGGGCAAAAACTGGAAGCATTCCCTTTGAAAACTGGCACAAGACAGGGATGGCCTCTCTCACCACTCCTATTCAACATAGTGCTGGAAGTTCTGGCCAGGGCAATTAGGCAGGAGAAGGAAATAATGGGTATTCAATTAGGAAAAGAGGAAGTCAAATTGTCCCTGTTTGCAGATGACATGACTGTATATCTAGAAAACCCCATCATCTCAGCCCAAAATCTCCTTAAGCTGATTAGCAACTTCAGCAAAGTCTCAGGATACAAAATCAATGTACAAAAATCACAAGCATTCTTGTACACCAATCACAGACAAACAGAGAGCTAAATCATGAGTGAACTCCCATTCACAATTGCTTCAAAGAGAATAAAATACCTAGGAATCCAACTTACAAGGGATGTGAAGGACCTCTTCAAGGAGAACTACAAACCACTGCTCAATGAAATAAAAGAGGATACAAACAAATGGAAGAATATTCCATGCTCATGGGTTGGAAGAATCAGTATCATGAAAATGGCCATACTGCCCAAGGTAATTTATAGATTCAATGCCATCCCCATCAAGTTACCAATGACTTTCTTCACAGAATTGGAAAAAACTACTTTAAACTTCATATGGAACCAAAAAAAAGCCCGCATCGCCAAGTCAATCCTAAGCCAAAAGAACAAAGCTGGAGGCATCACGCTACCTGACTTCAAACTATACTACAAGGCTACAGTAACCAAAACAGCATGGTACTGGTACCACAACAGAGATCTAGATCAATGGATCAGAACAGAGCCCTCAGAAATAATGCCGCATATCTACAACTATTTGATCTTTGACAAACATGACAAAAACAAGAAACGGGGAAAGGATTCCCTATTTAATAAATGGTGCTGGGAAAACTGGCTAGCCATGTGTACAAAGCTGAAACTGGATCCCTTCCTTACACCTTATACAAAAATTAATTTGAGATGGATTAAAGACTTACATGTTAGACCTAAAACCATAAAAACCCTAGAAGAAAACCTAGGCAATACCATTCAGGACATAGGCATGGGCAAGGACTTCATGTCTAAAACACCAAAAGCAATGGCAACAAAAGCCAAAATTGACAAATGGGATCTAATTAAACTAAAGAGCTTCTGCACAGCAAAAGAAACCACCATCAGAGTGAACAGGCAACCTACAAAATGGGAGAAAATTTTTGCAACCTACTCATCTGACAAAGGGCTAATATCCAGAATCTACAATGAACTCAAACAAATTTACAAGAAAAAAACAAACAACCCCATCAAAAAGTGGGCGAAGGACATGAACAGACACTTCTCAAAAGAAGACATTTATGCAGCCAAAAAACACATGAAAAAATGCTCATCATCACTGGCCATCAGAGAAATGCAAATCAAAACCACAATGAGATACCATCTCACACCAGTTAGAATGGCCATTATTAAAAAGTCAGGAAACAACAGGTGCTGGAGAGGATGTGGAGAAATAGGAACACTTTTACACTGTTGGTGGGAGTGTAAACTAGTTCAACCATTGTGGAAGACAGTGTGGCGATTCCTCAGGGATCTAGAACTAGAAATACCATTTGACCCAGCCATCCCATTACTGGGTATATACTCAAAGGATTATAAATCATGCTGCTATAAAGACACATGCACACGTATGTTTATTGCAGCACTATTCACAATAGCAAAGACTTGGAACCAACCCAAATGTCCAACAACGATAGACTGGATTAAGAAAATGTGGCACATATACACCATGGAATACTATGCAGCCATAAAAAATGATGAGTTCATGTCCTTTGTAGGGACATGGATGAAGCTGGAAACCATCATTCTCAGTAAACTATCGCAAGGACAAAAAACCAAACACCGCATGTTCTCACTCATAGGTGGGAATTGAACAATGAGAACACATGGACACAGGAAGGGGAACATCACACTCCGGGAGCTGTTGTGGGGTGGCAGGAGGGGGGAGGGACAGCATTAGGAGATATACCTAATGCTAAATGACAAGTTAATGGGTGCAGCAAACCAACATGGCACATGGATACATATGTAACAAACCTGCACATTGTGCACATGTACCCTAAAATTTAAAGCATAATAATTAAAAAAATGTTTTATGTTATAATAATTTTACTCAAGACTAAAGAAGCTTAGATATTGGATACTCAGATGATGAAAATCTCTCATAATTACTTTGTCTTGCATCCATGTGGTAAGTGTGGAATGAGATAGCCCATGCCTCCTGAATCTGGGGATCCCATGTCCAAAGCCTGTCCCTTTCCACCACCACACACCCTCTCCATCAGAAGTCATACTCATCACCTGGCACCACAGAGAAAGGTGTGAGGGTATGTTCAATAGCCCCAGTAGGAAATCATTGTACTCACACCCCAAATCATATGAGAAACATCCAGTCATAATGCTGACCTGACCTGCTCACAAGGGCTCCATCCTATGGACACCAGCACTGTTGCCCAGGCCTGCTCTGGGTCCCAGTCTTCCTAGTGCTGTTATTTGGAGACATATAACTTGGCTTCTCTCTTAGCAGCTGGGCAAAGAGTGAAGATGGTAGCTCATAAGAATTAGTAGATGTGAGGAAAAGGAATCACTAGTCCCATCTGCTATGATCCATGAATAGAGACAGTTTTACATGTGTGTCTAAGGAAGGCAGTTTAGAAGAAAGGAAGATAAGGCCAATCACATGAGCATTGCAGCTCGTATTCTTGAGAACCAGAGACATCAATAGAATTAGAACTCTAGGCCTGGGAGTCAGGAAGCAATTACTTGAATAACGGTCTTCCTTTTGGCTACCACATCAGCAATAGTCTCTCTTGTGACTTTTTAACTTAAGAACAGATTCTGGTTGAATGAGTCATCTTCTTTTTAGGCCAAGAAATAGAATTGCTGAAATCCTTAGGGTAACACTTTGGAGAAGTGGTCCAAAACTAAAAACTTGTAATTCTAGCCAATCACATTCTCTGCAAGGCTCACTGAGACAAAATTTCCCAGTTGACAAGTATGATGAGGGCTTAAAATAGACAGTGCTCTGGAGGTAATGAAATCTCTCACTTTCATATTTAGCATTTCTAGTTGATTCTAAGGATGGCAAAGGCATAAAACAAAGAAGACTGTTTCCAGGATGGGTAGATTTGGGGAGAAGCGTGTCCAGTGTTGAATATATGTAAACTAAATTTTGATCCCTAAGTGCTTGATAACATTATCACAAGAAAAACAACATAGCATCTATTGGTAGGGAATAGGAGTGATATAAGTTCCAAGCAGGACATTTATTGGAAGGCAGAGGCAGAAAATGTAGTCTGAAATAAACATACTGCAAATAAATGAAAATTATGTGAAAAGACTGAAGATGGCTACCTGCATAATGGGCCACTTCCACTAAGTAATCACATACATGCCTAGTCTAACTGCAGCGACACTGGGAAACTTGAGTGAGTACATGGAATATTTGATCATCATTTACTATATCTGCTATGGCCCACCCTTTTCATCACCAATATTTCTTTGTTTCTTTCTTCCAACACAGAATAGCCCTAATTCCTCCACAAGGGAGACCGGCCAAAGTTCCATCCATCCACCATTGCATCCAGTTCAAAGTTTAATCCTTCTGGGTGATGTCCAGTTTTTTTCTCCATCAGAGCCAGATGATGTGACTTTTCTTGGTTCTGAGGTCCTGATCCAAAAAAGACAAGTTATCTACTTCCTGTCCACATATATGCATGTGCATACATAACCACGCAGTAAGGTATATGTAAACATTTCCATCTGAAAAGAAACTAATGGAAGACACACAGCAGCCTCTGACCTGCAGCAATTCAGGAATCCAGCTGGGCAGACCTCCTACCCTCAGGATGGAGGTCCCTTGGTTAGGCCACGATTCTGCTGTCTGAGACTTTCCTTTTTCATCGTTCTCCTTGGCTCTTTGACTCATCCTGGAGGAGATTCTTCTTTTTCTTTATTCTGTTTAGCCACATTTCAAGTGAGCTTTAGAGAATTTGAACGCCTTAGGGGCGTCCCAGGTTTCTCAAATTGCTTCCGATTAGGGGTCCCAGGGTTGTTTTAAGTTCTGAATGTTCAGATACCTTTACATGGTTGCTTTAGTTATGTAGTTCCCTAAAAACTCTCTTTGCTTTTCACTTCACTGGACAATAAGCACATCCATGGCTGGGTGCGGTGGCTGATGCCTGTAATTCCAGCACGTTGGGAGGCCGAGGCAGGTGGATTGCCTGAAGTCAGGAGTTTGAGACCAGCCTGGTCAACAGGCTGAAATCCCATCTCTACTAAAAATAGAAAAAAAAAAATTAGCTAGGCATGGTGGCTGGCACCTGTAATCCCAGCTACCCCGGAGGCTGAGGCAGGAGAACTTCTTGAACCTAGGAAGCAGAGGTTGCAGTGAGCTGACGAGGTCGTGCCACTGCACTCCAGCCTGGGCAACAAGAGAGAAACTCTGTCTCAAAAAATAAATAAATAAATAAATAAATAAATAGCACACCCAAAGTACTTTACAGCCTGTAGGTTCTTAGATCTGTTTTATTTATTTGCTTTCTCACCTCCATGCCTCTTTTTCTCAACTCCATTGTGAATACCGATATTAGGCTATTAGGTTTGAATGAGAGGGTCACAGCTTGAGCAATATTTGCCTTGAGGCTTATTAACTAAGTGAGAAAACATTTCCCCTTCAAAGTCTTTTTAAATACCACCTCTTATTGTTTGGGTTCTAGAAGTAGTCAACTCTTCCAAATTTTAAGGTCCTGAATTTCAAACTCTCTCTGTACCTTTTCTTTTCTGCTTTATAAACTGACCACTTCTCTCCTGAGCTCATCTCTTTCTTGTAATATCTTGTCAAGCATAGCCAATAATATCACACACTACTAAAGTCCTGTTTTTCATTATCTTCTCATAGCACTACAAATTAATTAGGTAAGTAGTTGTCCTGCCTAGTTATTAGAAGCGATAGTTTACCCGGACATTTTGCCACAAAACAATAGGGATCATCATCTTTTCACTTTCAATATTAGTTTCCTCACAACCCACCCTGATGGCTAGGGCGATGCTATGCATTTTAGGTTCTTCTAATGATAGTACCTCACCTCAAGACAAATTTTATATTGACACAAGTTGTCACAACAGACCAGCTCTGGAATCTTAGTGACTAAGCTCAACAAGAACCCATCACTCACTCACACAAAGTCTCATACACATCAGCAGGAGCTTCCTTGCTTTTGCTGACTAAGGAGCCTGCTTTCATCTGTGACCTAGAGCCTGATCAACCATGGATCAGCTTCTAAAATCTCAGTAATGCACTTGCAAAGCTGAGGGCCAGCCCCCAGCACATGCTGACAATCAAGGGGCAGAGGCCCACCCTCAATGGACATCAGTACTTTCTGTCTCTTCATGCCACCTTTATGATGGCAGCATGTGCTTTTGTGCACATATCTTTTAAAAATGCTGGTTTGTAAGCTTTTATGGGTCATACTTAGAATGATCAACTATCCTGGTTCACTCAAGTCTGAGAGGGTTTCCAGGATGCAGTACTTTCAGTGCTAAAACTAGGAGAGTCCCAGACAAAATGGGACAAGTTGGTCACCCTAGTCATTGTCCTCATAGGAAAAACAGATAAAAACAAAAAGATGCCCACCTTTTTGGAAGTCATACAGAGCATCATCTTCATCTTCCTTCCACTGTGAACTGACATGGCCTACTTTCCAAAAGAAGATACAAGCTTCTGGATGAACAGCCTGGCCTACATTTGTGTGTGACTCTAAGTAAGAAAGCTTTGTCGCACTACTTTAAAATTTAAAATATGTGTAGACCCCGTCCCCCAGTACAAAGCATGTAGATGAAGTAATAACCGGATTCAAAGAGGGAAATATGAAATAGGACATACACTGTCAAGAATTCTCTCCCCCTGCAAGAGAGCAGGGTTGTGATCTCTGCATTGCACAAGAGTTTATTGTGAGCCTAAAGAAAGACCTCCTTAGGGCCCTGGAGTTATGATGGAGGAGGTCAATTTTCAAAATAAACGTTCATTATATTTTTTGCTTTGAAGAAGAATGCTGCTTTGGCCTGAAACAAATTAAGAGTGCTCAGGCTTTTTATTTGGGGCATTTTTTAGTTGAATATTATTAAAAATAATTACCGGCTGTAGATTTAATCTAAAACACAATCAGCACCCCCAAAGTCCCCTACAGTGAGTTAAAGCATCCTCCTTCTCAAAATTCAAAATTAAGTGGAAATTCAGATTAGTTTTGATTTATAACCACATTATGAACTATTTAATATTTTCAAGAAGTCATTCCCTGTGCCCATATTAAATTAATTTATAACAGAATATTATATAATTTATATATGCACACATATAATAAATTATAGCCCAACTATATAATTCTACATGTATAATTAATTACATTAACCATCTACATTTTAAGCCTACAATTAGATAACCCTAAAAGACAACCCTTTAGCATTTTTTAATAAATACTTGTGTTTGGAGCTGTTTAACAGAGCACCTGATAGCTGATAGAGCAGTGTTAACATCTGTTCCATTATTTCCAGAGGACGTTGGTTGAACGCAATACTATTCACATAAAATATGCATTTGTTCTTGACTGTCAAGTACCTCTATTATTTTATTAAAAAGTCAAAAAAGAATATAATCAGACTTCATAATTTATGGGTGACATTTTCATTACAGAAAACTTTATGCAAAATTGAATTCTAAAATTTAATTTCCTGTGATGTTTAAATTACTTACTATCTGGCTCCTCTCCAAACATCGTGATCATTGAGGGCCCCATATGAATTCTATTAAGGATACATTTTGCTGCTGCCAGAATATACAGAGTATTTTTCTAAGTAACTCTAAGAATATGCTTCTTAAATATATTTTGTGCCAGTTTAAATAGTTTTTCTCACACAGGAGGGAAAAGCAGGAACTTTTCTTTCTTCCCTTTTTTTTAAAAAACCACAGACAGATTTTCTCTGCTTCTCTCCTTGCCACCTTGCCTGTGACCTCTTATTCCTGACACTTTAACCCAAAAGAAGCCAGGTGGGTCCAGCCTTGTCAGTTAGAGCTCACCACATCACAGGACGATAACCAGGTTCCTTTTGGCTTTCTTTTTCTTCCAGGAAGTGCTGAAAAAGAAGCTGTATCCAGAGTAGAGCCCATACACATGGGGAAGTATGACCCTCTCTCTCTGCCACCCACTTCATGCAATGTCAGTAGACTCCTTCCACTATTCCCTGTGGCTGCCACGTCAAGGGGAGAAACCTGACTTAGCCTGATCATTCCCAGAGTGCTTTGAGAAACCTGGAAATGTCATCTCACCTCACAGCTGCTAGGGAAAATAGGGCTGTTAATAATGAGCAATAATTTAAATGACGAGCCTTTGAGGGAACGAGGGTACCACAAGCAGAGTCACCTTAAGGCATTCTCTGGGGGAGAACCATTTCCCAAAATGCCATTTTAAATGGGGAAAGCATGGAACCATCAGCAGTGAGGGGGAAGGGAAAGTACAAGCAGTTGTCAATCAGCCAAGATGTGGCAGGATTCCCTGCCCAAGGCTGCCCCACACAGCCAGCCAGCAATACTGGGATTCATCCAGCAGTCCACGCCACCAAAGGGAGCTTCGACGGCCACATGCCATAGGATGGGCTTGGATTACAAAGAGAAACAACACAGGATTCCTGCCTTAAAGTGTTTGCAGTCCAGTAGAAGGGTGACTCCTGACATTTATGTAAAACTCTACATTTTATGAAGTTATTTGACATGTTTCATTTCATGGTCACTTCCCTGTAAGGCAAGTGATCCAGCATATCTCCAGCTAATAAATAAACGAGAAAACTAAGCCCCACTCAAGTGATTTTTCCAGAGATCACACCGTGAGTAATTGGCCAGGCCTCCTGGAGCCCATGCAATTGTCTTTACTCAAATTCTAAGCTGGACTCCAATGGAGAAAGCCAGGAAGCCATGATCTGCTTACATCCTGAGGATGTAAGCACAGAGGAGGACCAACTCACACTCTCACTCCAGCACTTTTCCACGGCCTTCTGTGATGTGACAGCGATAACCCCAACCAAGATATTCATCCTTACAGCTTTCCTCATCCATCTGCCACTGCAAAGTGGATATTTATCTGGTCTGACTTGGGGATTCTTCAGGAGGTGACCCTGCCAATCATATTCCCTTGGGGTATTACCCCTCTGCCTGAAATTCCACCACTGTGAGTTCTTTTTTCTCTCCCTCCTGGAGGAGAGCTAAAACAGTTAAGCCATAATGAGTTAGTGAGGCTCTACTGGGGATGGATTCATCAGATGCTTTTCTCTGAAACTACTCAACTCACCCTTGCAACCATAAGTGGGGAGATGCAAACACCAGGGTTTGCGAAGTGCCTCCAGGATAGTTGCTGCTTCCCCACAGGCTTCCTTTGCCCACTTGCGGTCCTGCTTCCTGCCTTGTAGACTTGACTTTCTCCCCGGTCTCTCCCAATCATTGCCTTCAACTTCCAGGGTGAGTTCTGCTCAGACCTGCATTTGCCACAACCAATCCATCTGGTTGCAATTATATCTGGTGAACCACTGCTCTTCAGGCCCCAACCTACCACCCAGCTCCTTGAGGCCCCAAGGGAGGGAGACTTGGTGTTAGTCAGGTGAAACAGAGATTTTGGGAGTAAATGATGTGGTGCCTAATGAAGACTGAACTTGGGGGACCTCTGCAAATGGTCCATGGTCTAAGTGCGAAAGGAAGAGTAGAAGGAGCAGAAGGAAGAGAGTAAAGGGATGTTTCCAGACTTAGCTTCCCTGCAAGGTCATCTCACCAATTCCTCTCTCTTAGCAACACAGGAATTTGAAGAAAGGCCCTTAAAAAAGGCAGTGAAGGAAAATGTGCCTGGAAGATAACTGATACTTATGGAAGCTCAATAAATATAATCTATAGTATAAATAGTATCAATAGTATAACTGGTAATAACATGTGAATATCTTCAGGTCAATTTCTAGAGAGTTTGACAAGAACTTCCATTTGTGTTCACCAGGTAGATGAATGAGGATGGGAAGGTAAGGAGAAGGTGAGTAGTCCAGAGAGAGAGCCCCACTGGGTAAAGACATGAGGCCTCACTTGGAATAGTGATGGTAGGCGGGGAACCACAAATAGCTCCCATTTGCCATATCGCAAGTGTAAAGTGATAGTGACAAGGGGAGAGTCTGGGGAGGCTTGCAGGGGCTGCTTTTTTGGTTAAGGGTAAACTTCGGCTTTTAGCAGCACAGAGGAAAAGGGAGATAAGACTATGAACAATGAACAACGCTTTACCACCTACTAGTGGCCAAAACCCCCCAAAAGGCAAAATCAAGTGGATGTGGTCACTCAACAGGACTTGTGCCCTTCTTAAATGCTAGTCATTCCTCTTCACTTAGCGTAGGCATCACCTCCTCTGGGATGCTTTCCCTGGCTCATTTGGATGAATTCAGTTAGGGGCCCCAACTGTGGCTGGCTGTGCTGGACTCTTTGGCCTGCTCTTTTCATAGCACGTATTCTCTGACTCATCATTGCTGATGGTGCTTGGCCACTCTCCTACCCCACCCCACCAACTGTGGGTACCATGAGAGTGGAACTCGTGATTGGCCTGCAGTAGTTCCTCAACATTTGTTGGAAAAAACTTTTCTTTGGCCTCATAAACCTTTCACCTATTACCCAATGTGTCTCCTTTGCTTTACAGCAAAACTTCTTGAAGGAGTTGTCCATACTCACCGCCTCCACTTCTCATTCCACTTTCCTCTCATTCTGTCTTGAAACCCCTTCAGTAAGCTTCCTCCTCTCTTCTCCAGTGAAACTACATTTTTTAGGGTCACCCATGACCTCCACATTATCAGACTCAATGGGGATTTATCACTGTTCCTATTACCCCCCAGAAACACTTAGCACTTTGGACCACTTTCTCCTCCTTGAACACTCTTTTAGCTTCTGGGATGTCTTTCCCTGTTGGTTCTCCTACCATGCTCAGCACCTCTTGTCTGTCCCCTATACTGATTCCTTCTCATCTCTTCAACCTATAAATTTCAGAGTGCCCCACAGCAAAAGCCTTGGACTTCTTTATCCTCATTCCTGGGTGATCTTATCTAGTCTCATGACTCTAAATGTCTGCCTTTATCAATACCATTCAGGACATAGGCATGGGCAAGGACTTCATGTCTAAAACAGCAAAAGCAATGGCAACAAAAGCCAAAATTGACAAATGGGATCTAATTAAACTAAAGAGCTTCTGCACAGCAAAAGAAACCACCATCAGAGTGAACAGGCAACCTACAGAATGGGAGAAAATTTTTGCAACCTACTCATCTGACAAAGGGCTAATATCCAGAATCTACAATGAACTCAAACACATTTACAAGAAAAAAACAAACAACCCCATCAAAAAGTTGGCGAAGGATATGAACAGAGACTTCTCAAAAGGAGATATTTATGCAGCCAAAAAACACATGCAAAAAATGCTCATCATCACTGGCCATCAGAAAAATGCAAATCAAAACCACAATGAGATACCATCTCACACCAGTTAGAATGGCCATCATTAAAAAGTCAGGAAACAACAGGTGCTGGAGAGGATGTGGAGAAATAGGAACACTTCTACACTGTTGGTGGGACTGTAAACTAGTTCAACCATTGTGGAAGTGGATGTGGCGATTCCTCAGGGATCTAGAACTAGAAATATCATTTGACCCAGCAATCCCATTACTGGGTATATACCCAAAGGATTATAAATCATGCTGCTATAAAGGCACATGCACACATATGTTTATTGTGGCACTATTCACAATAGCAAAGACTTGGAACCAATCCAAATGTCCAACAATGATAGATTGGATTAAGAAAATGTGGCACATATACACCATGGAATACTATGCAGCCATAAAAAATGATGAGTTCATGTTCTGTGTAGGGACATGGATGAAGCTGGAAACCATCATTCTCAGCAAACTATCGCAAGGACAGAAAACCAAACACCGCATGTTCTCACTCATAGGTGGGAATTGAACAATGAGAACACATGGACACAGGAAGGAGAACATCACACACCAGGGACTGTTGTGGGGTGGGGGGAGGGGGGAGGGATAGCATTAGGAGATATACCAAATGCTAAATGATGAGTTAATGGGTGCAGCACACCAACATGGCACATGTATACATATGTAACAAACCTGCACGTTGTGCACATGTACCCTAAAACTTAAAGCATAATAATAATAATAATAAATCTGCCTTTATGCTGATATGCCCCCAAATGGATAACTCTAGCCTCAAACTCACCCTTGAATTCAAGACTCCTTTTCCAACTTCTTTTTCAACATCTTTACTTGGAAGTCTGTTAGGCATCTCAAATTTAACATGTCTAAAACCAGACAACGCACACACAAAAATGTTTCCCTTCCTCATCTTCCGCATCTGAAAAAAAGTTGCACTTACATTTGGCCAGGTGCTCAGGCTAAATACATAGTAACATCCTTTCCTTTTTTCTTTCTCACACACCCACATCTAATCCATCAACAAACCCTGTCAGCTCTGCTTTTGAAATGTATCCAAAATCCAACCGTTCATTACCACTTCTGCCAAATCACAGAATCCAAGTTGTTATCATCTCTCACCTAGATTATCGCAATAGCCTCCTATTTAGTTCTGCTTGCAATCCCACACAACAGCCAGAAGGAAGTTTTAAAACATAAGATCATGTCACTCCCATGCTCAAAATCTCCCAAAGGTGCATTCTAACCATACCTTCTACTACTCTCCCTCCTCTGCCCACACCAGCCCAGCTACTCTGGCCTCCTCGCTGTTCCTCAGTAGACCTCAGATCCTTTTACCTTACTATTTCTGCTGCCCAGAAAGCCTTTTTTTGAAACATCTACAGGATTCACTCCCTTACTTCCTTCAGGCCCCTGCTTAAGTGTACCTCTTCAGAGATGCCTTTCCTGTCCTTTATAAAATAGCTTCCCCATTAGTTTCTATCTCCCTTACTTTGCACTGTTCTTTATAATGCTTATAATAACATATTTGTTTCTTTTTAAAAAATTGTCTTTCTCTCTCCGTGAGAGCAAGGATTTTGCTGTTTTGTTCATTACTGAATGCCCAGCATCTGAAAAAATAGGTACTCAATAAATGAATCAATGAAAGTATGAGTGGGGGGAAAAGTTGGTATCGTCAAACAAAGTAGAAAGACATTAACACAAGCGCTTCATCTCCTGAAATATGAAAGGCAGTTCCTTAATCAACCTGAGTGAGTTTTTGTTGTGGTGGTGGCAGTCGTTTCTTTTTGTTTTTAATCTATGTATTAAATTCAGAACTACTCACTATTTAACCTTGCCAGCAAATGTGAGTTTTCCCCTGCTGGTGCTGTGATCATTGTGGTAGCATCAGCCAGGAAATGAAATCTTAATCATAGCATCTGCCATACAGCCTTCACTTACAAGCCCACAAATGAAACTCCAGCAAGGCAATCTTATTTCACTAAAATGTGGTTGGACCCAGTAACTGGAGGCCGGCGCTCACAGCACATCGTTCTGCCCAATGCTGCTTAATCTTGACAAGCTTCAAGGTTTATAGCACCCTAACCTTTAACTTAAACAGAAAAGCATGTGCTGGGCTACTTACTTAACAAACCACAAGTGAGACTTGTGTTATATGTCTACCTGGGGGCTTTTCAGTGTTACTACCTCAGTTTCTTGCCAGGCTAAAGGAGAGAAAGTTTTAATATCTTTTGGAACCTATGGTTACCACTGTCATTACCAGTTTACAACCTAATGGCACTTGATGTTGACAGAGTGGAGAAAAACCCAAACAAACATGTCATGTTGCATCCAGCTTGATCTACACAGGAACACGAGGACAGATGTATCAGAGAAAAGCAGGGCAATCTTCTTCATTTCCCGGAGGACTAGGAAGAGGTGACCACAGAACCCTGGGGACTTGGAGGAAACGGCACTAAATCAGATTGCCATATGTCAACAATAGCCCAAAAGCATCTCAGAGCTCCTGGCTTGCTTCCTGTTCCAATCTGAGGGGGCTTCAGTGTGATTTCCAGGTACCTGACTGGGGCCAGGCGATCCAAATGTTGAGCGCTGTGAAAAGAGATTAACATTCCAGGGCAAATGTGTTACCCACAAGACTGGCCACTTCCAGGAGCACCTGGCCTCTGAGCCAGGTGCAGGTTGGTCCCCATGACCTCAGGGAGTCACTTACAGATCGGATGTCATCAGGTGAGAGCAGCAGTCACTGGGGCAGACAATTTTATTGATGGAATTGGGTTTACAAATTACCCTCAAGGCATGCTAAAGTGAAATATTGAATTCCCCATTCCCCAGCACCTGGGTTTGAAGGAAGGAGAGGCAAAACACCACCTTTCCTAATAGCCTACTACAATATAACCCTACTACAGCTATACCTATTCAGAAGTAGACCAAGTGTTCTCAGGATTGACTGGATTGACTATTGTAAAGATTTGCTGGATAGATGAAATCCAGGAATCACATGGTGCTGTAGCTTGATCAAATAAAACCAAGAAAAGTGATGACCACAAGCAGGAAAACTCCACAAGGCAAATATAGGCTGGTTCCTAGTGTGCTGGAAACTTCAAGACTCTCCAGAAGCCCTAGCTCTCTGAATGCTGAGCTCTGAGCCATTGGTGAGAAACTGAGGGGCACTCCAATAGTATATCCAGGTTCCTACATTTTCCTACTAGAGCAAGACTCAGAAGAGGGGAAGGGGGTGGCCCTGCTTGCTACTTGTGCACAGATGTGCCCAGCTAGGAGAGGAGGAGACATCACGGGAAATGGTGGTCCGTGAGCTGAAGACTACATGAAAGAGATGAACTGTAGAAAGAATCAGAATCATCAAGGCAATTTAAAGTACTCTGATTAATCTTTTTATTCTTAAAATAATCTTTCAACACATGTATGCTAAATGTACATATACTGTAAATTAAGTCGTGGAAAAAAATTCATATTATGAGTTTATTGGAGAAGAACCTGAGACCAAGACTCTGTCCTAAATATCCACTATTTCAGACTGACCATCTTCTGAGGCAGCTAAAAAGTGTTTTTGTTTTTTCCAGATCCATTTATTCTATTTTTGAAGGGAGAAAAAAGTTACCAAGCATAATAATAACCAGGGCATGTTAAATCTATAGATTGCCCGTGAAGCTTAGAATATTGTCACAAAGCCCCTGAGAAGTCCATGAAAAGCTGACACTTTTAAAAGGAAGTCCAGATACTTCCAATCCACCATATGAAGGCAGACATAGATGCTGACCTGGCTCCTAAGAGTGATGAGAGGAGCATAATGTCAGTGCAAGGCAGACTCTGATGAGCTGAAAAAGCCCAGACAGTACAAAGCCATCCTACCAGCACTTCATGGGATTGCTCTGGGTAAGAGCTGGTATCAGGCTAAGTTTGGTTTTCCCCTGAATGGTCCCATGTTATCTTTAGGGATATTAATATGTGAAACTCACAAAGAATGTAGCACCTGGAGATTTTTTTTTTTTTTTTAATTATGCCCATGTGGCCGGGCGCAGTGGCTCACGCCTATAATCCCAACACTTTGGGAGGCCAAGGCAGGTGGATCACGAGGTCAGGAGATCTGGCTAACACAGTGAAACCCCATCTCTACTAAAAATACAAAAAATTAGCTGGGCGTGGTGGCACGCACCTGTAGTCCCAGCTACTCGGGAGGATGAGGCAGGAGAATCACTTGAACCCGGGAGGCAGAGGTTGAGCCGAGATCGCACCACTGCACCAGTCTGGGCGACAGAGTGAGAGACTCCATCTCAAAAAAAAAAATTATGCCCATGTTTGCAAAATGCATGAAGTAATAATTGTGCTAAGACACTAGGAAGACTTCACTTCGCTGTTGTAATTCTGTTCTTTCCTTAGCTTCCATCTTGCACATAGGTTGTGGTGTTCAAGAGGGGACAAAAGAGTAGGAGTAGAGCAAAGTAGCCTTCCATCACTGGGAAGGTAACAGGGCTCATGCCCAACCAATGGCAATTCAGGCCACTGGTTTTGTAGCTGAAGTCTGGAATCTCTAAGTCATGGATCCAGATATGATCCTTGGTTTTATTTCATTTGGTTGTTAGGTAAAAAACCAACTTAAAATACATGGTCATATTATTTTCTTGCTCATTAACCCCATTGCCTAAGGGAGGGCTCCAGCTCTTTGGCCTGGAACGCAAGGCCCTGGCTTCATACCTCATGTTCTCTCTGCTTCAGTTAGCTTTCCCATCTGTTTTTCCTTGGTGACCTCTTACTCTTCCTTCAAGATCCATTGAATGCCACTGTCAATGTGGCCCCTTCTTCCCACTTAAATAGGTTTCTTTCTGTGGGATTCATGAGAGGCAATGTGACAGGGAAGATAGAGAAAAGAATCACAATGTTCAGAGACACAGATATTAGCTCTGCAATTTACCTTGAGCAGATTATTAAGCTTTTTAAGAATTAGTTCACTGTAATTTAGTGATAAATTTAGTGAAAAGTATAATATAATCTATGAAAAGGTATAATGATTTTTACCTGGGAAGGTCATTGTGATGGTTAAATGAGATGAACTAGCATAATCTCTGGTAGATATTAAGGTACTAATAAATGTTTAGTTTATTATGCCTGGCATAAAACAAATATTCAATAAGTTTTTAGAATGAAGACATCCCATCTGTGTCCAAACACAACTCTGAAGTTTTTAAGTCATATTTCAAATGGATGTGAAAGATCAATATACTCCTGATTATCTACCAGTCTCCCTCTTCCTCTACATTTCTATCTCTCTCTCTTTATCCTTATTCTCCCTCAGGACTACGTCATCACAGGAAGTAAAGTAGAATATGAATGGCACATATATTCTCTATCTGGCTTAGACCAGAAGGTGGTTCTCAATAGGTCAGAACGCACTCAGTAGGTCAGAATCTACTTTGTAAATTCATGCAGGTCCTAGTGAGCACTTCCTGTTCTCTAAGTGTTAGCAAACTATGCATTTAGTAACCTACCTTGACTAACATCAGATTTGATGGCCCAGAGTTTATAGACTCCTCCTCTTCTCCTTGATTTCCCAAAATTTCAGGGCCACTTGAGACAAAGAATGCAACTTAAATCCTACCTTTAACCCATATGAATCAGATGGTTAGACTATATAAAATCTTGTATATATGAAAGATTGCACCAGGCACGGTGGCTCACGCCTGTAATCCCAGCACTTTGGGAGGCTGAGGCGGGCGGATCAGGAGGTCAGGAGATCGAGACCATCCTGGCTAACACAGTGAAACCCCATCTCTACTAAAAATACAAAAAATTAGCCGGGCGAGGTGGCGGGCGCCTGTAGTCCCAGCTACTCGGGAGGCTGAGGCAGAAGAATGGTGTGAACCCCGGGGGGCGGAGCCTGCAGTGAGCCGAGATCGCGCCACTGCACTCCAGCCTGGGTGACAGCAAGACTCTGTCTCAAAAAAAGAAAAAAAAAGATTGCATAGAAGCCCAAACATATATCATATAAATCATTTGGTTATGCATCCAAATCTATTTGCAGTTTAAAGCCCTAGAAAAACACATGTTGTCTAAGAAGATTAATGTACTTTTCTCTCGGAGACTCCACATATCCAAGGATGCCCAGAGAAGAGGCCTGCAGAATTCTGACAAACTTAATATTTGTACTGAAATACGAGTCTCACATTTGAAACCAGGGTTTGCTTTATACTAACGAAGAATAGTTATAGAGTAGCAAAAGCAGCACCTGTATGGCTGCGTGGATCTTCCTATGTGGTGGAAATTTGACATGCATTTGTGTTGTCCAGCACCCTTTCCAGTAGGGGAATTTCCAACCTCAGGAGGCCCATTTTGCCAAGGCAGAAGGCATAAACTTATTTTGTTGGCCCCCCTTGGTGCTAGGTACAGGCCCACAGCCTAGGCTTGGGCCATTAGATCCCTTTGTCCAGTGACATATATTTCAAGTGAGAAGACAAAGATGAGCAGAAGGAAGTCTCCATGTGGAATCCATACTGACAGGGGATGGAAGCATGGCAGAAAGTCATCCAGCTCCCAGAGACAGCAGTAGGACAGGCCCAGCACTAGCATCCTGTGTGCTGATCTGGAATGCCTATGACCAATGGCAGTAGCAGCTGGCTCTTCAGTAGAGCTCTCCACAACTGTAATTTGGGAATGGCTTCTGACTGTGCAGACTCCAACCCTGAGTCTCCAGTCCTTCTGGAGGTGCTCTCTGCTGCTTAACGTTATTTAGAAAATTCCTTTTCTACTTAAACTACATAATGATGATTCTGCTGTTTGCAGCTAGGTAAACTAACTGATTAACAGATATAACCAACTAGTAATTTGGCCTTGGTCAAGTCGTCCACCTCCAAGACCCTGAATTTCCTCAGCTGAAAATGAGGGCTTTCAGCTAAACCACCTCTAAAGTGCTTGCTTGTCCCAAAAATATGTACTTACTTAATACTGCAAGCTAATTTTTCACAGTGACTTTCAGGGCAATTCACAGACTAGCCTGCAGAGGTCCTGCAATTTGGAAAAGAAACAAAGTACACACCATGTTTGCAAGTTCAATTTCACCTCCCAGAAATAATCATGTTTCTGTGACATCACCATTATCCCTCTTACTCAACAGGCAGTGTGAACAATGCATTGGGCCAACATTGTCCCTATCAAGGAGGGGTACCATATCACTATGGCAGACAAATGAGGTAGGAGAAATTAATATATCTGAATGTCCATGAAATAAGCACTGTGTTAGGCATTGCCATGTATATAAATTATCTCATTTTAATCTTCAGAGTAACCCAGAGGTAAAAATTATTATTTTCATTGTACAGATGAGAAAACTGAGATGCAAAGCCATTCTGGTATCGGTTTAAGTTCATGCAGCAAGTCAATGATAGAGCAAAGATTCAATCTGGGTCTTCTGTCTGCAAGGTCAGAGTCCTGCCTAACACACAGGGTAAAATTTATCATACGAAGAGTCTGTCTCCACCCTTATTATCAAGCTTGCTCTGTCTAAGTGGGCTTGAGAGTTGGGATAATTATCTGATTTAAAATTAAGCACAAATTGGCTTTGCCCGAATAACTTAGTAAATTCCTAATCAGGCCCATGATAAGTTTCCCAAGAGAATGTAATCTTAGGATTTCAAAGATGGGAAGAAAGACAATCAGATGCATATCAAGAATGAAAAGACTCAATAAGAAAAATATACATTCTTGTTTCCCTATACCCTTCCTCCTTTTTAATAATCTTTCCTATTAACCCAATTCACTTACTAAAAACAGCAAACAGAATGAAAGCTCAGTATACTGATGTGTGTGATGCTCTTGCAGGAAACTACTAAATGTTTATTAAGACCATACCATACATGAAAGTGTAGAGGAAAAGCATGAAGCCTGTTTCACATATTGTTACAAATATGTAATGTTAGAATAAAGGGAAAACTGATTCCTACCAATTATGAAAATGTACAGGATTAAATCAATTGCTCTGCCAGATCTGACCCGCATCTGGTCTGCAGCAAGGGCCAAATAGATCTTATTTGGGATATTTATTAAAAGTAACTTCTAAAACATAAATCAGAACTGTAAAATCATCATCTGATTATCAAAAACTTTTAAAGCAGAGAAGAAAGTGATTCAAGTGTAAAATATAGTTTTGAAGAAGGGAGGCGGCAGGCGGCTTTAGCACAGAACAAGAAGCAAAAATCAAACAGCAAGAAGAGGGAGGGATGAACATCTAAGACAGAAAATGTAGGTGACATTTTCTTGGACACAGAGTGTGATAAGGAGTCAAAACAAGCAGCCATATCATTCCAGCCCTTCTTCAACCCAACACTTCCATTTCAACTGATGGTTTAGGTCAGCCTAAAAAGAGACTTGGGGTCTTGCTTATCCAAATGATCGTTTTCATTTGTTTTTGTTTTTGTTTTCTATCTAGATATGGCTTTAAACCCAAGGAAGGCTAAAGGAGGATTTATGAACCCAAGTATTAGGGGAAGAAAATGTTGGTATATTTAGAAGTAAATAGGAAAGATAGACATAGGGTTTGATTTACACATAGCTGTAATTTGTAACACAAAGATCAACTAAAAGCTCTGGACTACTGAAACCATCCTGGGGACCCACATCAGAGTGGTAACATAAGTTCAGTGAGCCTTCATACTCCTTATCCTCTGTCCCATGATAGACAAGTGCAAGTTGTAACAAGATCCCATTTTCTCAATCTCAAGGGATGCTTTTTTTTTTTTTTTCCCTGGAGTTTCTCACTGTCACCCAGGCTGGAGTGCAATGGCGTGGTCTTGGCTCACTGCAACCTCCGCCTCCTGGGTTCAAGTGACTCTCCCGCCCAGCCTCCCAAGTAGCTGGGACTACAGGAGCATGCCACCACACCTGGCTACTTTTTGTATTTTTAGTAGAGATGGGGTTCCACTGTGTTGGCCAGGCTGGTCTCGAAATCCTGACCTCATGATCCACCCACCAAAGTGCTGGGATTACAGGCATGAGCCACCATGTCTAGCCAGAATGCCCAATTTTAAACTCAACTAGATCAATTTCTATGGTTGCATGATTTTTTTTTAATCAGATAATTTCAAAGGTCTGTACTTCCATCTCTCTCAACTCATGAAGAGGCTTATAACAGTCTTTTCTTTAGCAGGACAGTGAGAAGAGGAAGGATTCTTCTGAAGAGGAAAAAAAATCATCGAAAATAACTGCCTTTGCACAAATCTTTTCTCTAACTGAGCATATGAGGACCTCATAACCAGCATTCAAAAACAGAGATTTTTCTAATTTCAATATATAAAATTAAATGAAAAAATCAATTAATTTGAGAAACATTTTTAATACATACTATATGTGGTGTACTATATTAGAAATGAAGGGCATAGGTTGAGTAGATAATGTTACTCCCTTGAGGGAATACATAGTATAGACAGGAGGATAAAGAAGGTAAAGAGATCATTTCAATATATGGTGGTAATGGATCTAGGGGGCATGCTCAAAGAGATGTGGGGGCACAGAGAAGTGGGAAATCAAGAGCAGCTTCTTGGGGAAAGTGAAGCCTAGGCCAAATTCTGAAGAGTAACCTGGAACAAGCTGAGGAAGAAGGGGCATATGGTGGGAAAATGGCCCTCTAGGCAGGGGAAACAGCCTGAGCAAAGGCATGGAGGTGACCAACCCTGTGGTAGATGCAGAGAGAAAACCAGGTTGGTTCAGTGTTTCTGGAGTGTAAACTGAGCAGTGAGAAAGGGAGGACAATGCGTCTAGAAGGCCCAAATCAGAGAGGGCCATGTTAAGGAGGAAACAGGGCTTCCCTGAGAGAAGTTTATTGACCACATAAAGGGCCAAAGGCCACTATGATTTGGGAAGTCTATAAGATGCTGGAAGATTCCATTTCCATCAGCAAAAATAGCAAAGGAGGGACAATACTGGTCATAGTTACCCACTTAGATGCAGCTACAGCCCCAAGTGCTTACAAAGCAACCAGAGTCTAAAAGTGCCTAAGACACCAGATGAAGCCAAAAGGGATGATGGAAACTGGGCAATTAAATTTGGTCTGGGTAGTGAAAAATGGTGATGTAGACTCACTGGAGTCAGAAGAGGCAACCCCTTAAGATCAGCTTCTTTCCTCTGTAGGGAGTTACTAATAATTGTTGGCTTGTTTTTTGTTTGTTTTGAATTAACATAAGAAAAAGGATCATTCTGTAATTTCTAATTAGCCAGTGCTTACCTACCTTAACAAATCAATATTTGTAACTTAATCCCTTCCAATTATGTAGCAATTTGTTCTTCTCAAACTTTCATGGACCCTCTCATCTGTTCTGGCAATGGAGATAGATAGGATTGTTTGCCCCATTATCATGTAACAACACATCCCTTCCTTGCTCTAGGTCATCCAGCCAAGCAGTAGTAGATTCCCACCTTTCAACCCCAGGTCTAGGGGCTTCTCAGCAACAGTGCCTGAAATAATAAATGACTTATGAAAAGAAAGACTATACAGTGTTGGCTCAATTATTCTATCTGGCTTCAGGAACATAGAGTCCACACACAAAACAGTGTTTTGGAGATTCCAGAGCAACATGAGGGGAATAGAGGAAAGTCATAGAGACCAGAACTTAAAAATCAGTTACTTATTAGCTGCATGACTTTGGGCAAGTCACCTAATGCTTTTAAGTCTCAGTTTGCTCATGGGCAAATTGGGAGTAACAAAATATTCTCCAAAAAGAATTAAAAGTAATAGAAGGAAAGCATTTCAGCAGAGTATCTGGTAGTCAGTATGTAGAAAACCAATAGTTGCTATCACCAATATGACCGTTATTCTGTACCAATTTACACCCTTTGTTCCAAAGGATAAGACTGAAACTCTTTCAGCAAATCTACAGAAAGCTTTGCCCTATATACACTTTAAAAGGTTTCAAAATATCAGAAGCTCACTTTGGGCTGCACAGTGATGCATCTGTGCCCTACGAGCACCCAGTAACTAGTTGGAATAATGTCCTAATGCCTCCATGAACTATTTTATTAATTTACCTCTGTTTATCAAGACAGAAAGGATACAAATCATTGATCACCAGCAATTGTTTTCCCATGCTTGGGATATGATTCAATGGTCTGCAATGTTGAAAAAGGGATAATAAAGGGGAGAAAAGTGATAAAACAGATGTTGAATAAAAAATACAATTTCCCACTGAATAAAGTAGAAGTTGTGCCCAAGAGAATTAGCTATACAATACATTATTCCCTCAAGGGCTAGAGAGGCATTCTGTTCCTGCTCATTTGCCCCCTGGAAAAAAAAATCTCCTTAGGGAGTCATGAATTATTCTGTTTATTACCCTAGTCTGTAATGTACTCTATGTCTTTTCTCAATATGTAGACTTTAAGGTTAAAATCCAGTGCATTTCTTAATGCATATTTCCATGAAGGTGTCTAACAAGCAGGACCATGCCTTTCATGAACTTTGACAACTTTAGCAAGCTGCCTTGGCTTTGCATTCAAAGAACCAAGAGTGAACTGTAATATCATCATGCAAATCTTTCTGTTGCTGTTGTTTCAAAGAAAGGTACCAAGTGCTCTTTTCATGTGGCTTTTTGCTAGAGACCTTCTAGTCTAGAAACAAGAAGAGCAACACAGGATTTGTCAACATTTTCCTTCCTGGAGGTAAAAAATAAATAAAATTAAAGAGGAGTGGAGGGATGAGTGGGTAAACCAAAGACCCAAAACAGCACTGTGTTGTTCAAATGATCTGAAACATTTTAAACTGAAAACGAAGAAGTGTAAATGCCACCCATGTGACCCAGAACCTAAAGAAGGCACAGAACAATTTATTAGGTTGGTGCAAAAGTAATTGCAGTTTTTGTCATTACTTTTACTTTTTTTTTACTTTTGCACCAACCTAATATTTACCATTGGATTTCTGCTTAATATTTATAAGAAGATTTTAAACAGTTCCCTCATTACTCATTTATCCCCCAAAATACAAAGATGCTCCACCCCCTAAGGTTATTGGGTTTTATTTTTAGGATTCTGCAGCAAAGGGTGTTAGGATATTGTTGGTAGAAAAGAGAAGTATAAATGATTATTAGGAGAGAGAAAAAAATTGGTAAGAAGAACCTTCACAAAACATTTTGTAAGAAGAACACAGTGCTATTTTGGGACTTTGGTTTTATTTTTACCCACTTATCCTTCCATTCCCCTATCTACCTAGCACCAATTCTAAGTTAAACTCCTTGATGCCAGGAGTTAACATTCTGAAGTGCTTAGATTTCAATCAGGAATTTTAAAAGTAATTTAAATTAAGCTATAGTTATCATCTATTTGTCAAATATGTTGAGCTAACATCTGAGCACGTGGTAGGATTTTACTTCCTGGCCCCCTTGTGTTGGTTGGAGCTAGTGACTAGTTCTGACCAACAACTTCTAAGCAGAAGTGACGTATATCACTTCTGAGTTGTACATTCAATTAATGGAGTCAGGTGGTCCAGAGATTTTATTTTCCTTCTGCTATGATAACTGGCAATACCCCAGATGATTGCTCTGTCATCCTGGATCCAGAAATGAGGACAACAATGACAAGGAGCATCTTGCTAACTAGTGATGAGCATATGGCACATGAGAGAAATAAACCTTTGTTGGTTTAGGCCACTGAGGTTTGGAGTTTTTGTTACAGCAGCATAGCCTAACCCAACCTGGTTAATACACTACTTTTTGTAACTATACAAGCTCTAACTCACTAAGGTAACTTCCCTCATTCATGAGCTGTTCACTCTTACACTCTCCATCTTCCCTACTATTAATTCAGCCCTGGTATTAATTCAATTTAAAAGTCTTCCCTCCTGTACTGTGGTTAACAAATTTGTTGTTGACAGAACACAATAATTTATGACTAGTATCTTAATTTATTTATTGAGCACTTTATTAACCTATACTCTTTGCAGCCTGTGCATTTTTAATGGGTTTAGAGTAGGATTATTCATTTATCCGTGTGTGTGAAATGGGGCCTTCATAATTCACCTGTGGCATTACCAGACATTAATTATCAGGGTCAAGGTCTCACTAATTGTGAGACCACTAATTGTGAAAATAAAATACATTCTCTTGTACCTCTCAAAGTCCCTTGCCATTTCTAATAGCAGTGGTAGCACATTTTATGAAATTTAGATTACTGAGTTTGAATCTAATTTAGATCACTAATTCAGCTAACATTTTACCGGTATTATAAGCACGGTATAGGACAGATAAATGTGATTATGGATAAATATTTTATTCCTCTCATCAATGAAATAATTTAGAGATGTATTTTTCTAGAATACTCAGTGTTCTAGAAAATTCTTTTAATGCCTATTTAAAGCTATTCCCAGATTATGTATATATCAGAGTTCCTTGATTAGAAAGAACAGAGCCAGGTCTGGATAACAAGCAAAAATGGATGTTATTGTAATCACATGAAAAACTCACAGGATCTAAAAGAAGGCTGAGTAACACAGCTAAAAACATACAGAAATCAAGCAGTTCTAGAGGGTCTTGGCAAAAAAAAAAAAAATGGCTAGGCAGCCTTAGGAGGCACTTCTGCTGAAATGAAGGCATTTCCAGGATGAATTGGGCATTTAGTTATTCTCTTTAAGTTTTAAAATCCAAAGAGAAAATCTGGTTGCTAAGCTTAAGTCACATGTTCATACCAAGTTCATACCGCCAGGTGGTAGAAGGAAGAATCTGAGGGAAAGAAACTCCAGAGTTTCCTTCAGCCTGCTGAGTGAAAGAGCAGGACCATCAATCTAGTAGCCTAACAAAACCATGCTCAACAGAAGAAAACTTATTCCCCAAAAGAAAATTAAACACTTTTAACAGGGAAAGTGACTGCTGAGTAGCTAGCTAATAAAGAAACACCGAACATCTACTATAATCTACATAAAAACTAAAGGCGTCCATTAATTAACATTCGTTCCAAGGATTTTGTAGTCTATTTCATTCTGTAATGTATCAGTCTAAATCCAGTCCGTAAAAAGAAGTCATTCTGGGTGTTTCAAGCAGAAAGGAATTTAATTCCGAGAAATAAAGGCTTACTAAATCATGGACATATAGAAAATCAGGACTGAAGATGCAGGAAACTGCCAGCACAAATATCAGCAGCTTACAACACCAAAGTGGATAATTTACAGGAGGACATCTGGAAGCCAGTGGCAAAACCTCATGTCTGTTATCCCCCAAGGCCTGAGACCTACCTACTTCTGTCACAGGTGCAATGGTGGTTTCTGCATCTCTTCTGCCTTCCAAATTTCATACCTCCATTGATGAACTCTAACAATGAATCTGAGAAAAGTAGTTTCCAGGCTCTCATCCCCTGCAATTTAGAAAAGTGCACTAAATCAGGAAAGCAAAGCTGAGTTTCCACGGACAATCCAGCAAACTTAACAAATAATTATTTGATTTTTTTTTTCTTTGAGGAGCTGCCACATGCTGCAAAATAAATGTGAAATTAGGGATGTATCATTATTAATCTCTTACTCTTCTAAGTAAGGCTACATAATTCAGGATTATTTTCTTCCATCTTTTTTTCTCTCATTCATTTAATAAATATTAGATATCTACCATGTGCCAGTCATTGAATTAATATAGGCATTGGTGATAAAAGTCAAAACACATGGCTCCTTTTTTCAGTATCCTTACAGCATAGACAAATGACAGAAGCAAATACAAATGTGTGTACAAGGTGTAATGAAAATATAGGAAAAGAAGGGAGACTTTTCAGGGAAAATAAACTTTGAGCCAAAACTCAAAGGATGATCAGCCTATCTTTAGGCAGATAGCAGTGGAAAAGGAATTCCAGGCATTTCTCTTCTATACAAGAGTTCTGACATCAGTATCTCACTGTTTTGACTATTGTTATTTATATTTTAATATCTGATAGGCAAGTTTTCCTTGATACTCTTCTTTTTCAAATATTTCCTTATTTTTCCACATTCATTTTTATAATACAAACACTGTAATTATTTCTATGACTTCCAAGAGGATTTTGATTAGGATTTGCTAATATATTTTATTAGACAGCAATTGACTCTCCAGGAACTCAAAAATTAAGCCATGAATTTAGCAGAACTATTAGATATCATCTAGCCAGCACTTATTAAACATATTTTATATATTTCCTTTTTGTTTTTTAAGCTTCATTCTCCATATGATTCTTTATTGCTGAATTGTGGTAAATTCACTATAATTTATTGGTTTGAAATATTCTGTATTGATTTTTTCTGGTACATACTGTGCTCTTTGATATACCAACTTAAGTCTTCCTTTAGTTAAATAAAGTTTTCTTCTACAATATCTTTAAATGTGTTTTCTGTACCATTTTTTCTGTCTCTTTAGGAATATCGAATATGTATATATTGACTTTCCATTTATCATTTTCTCTGTAATTAATTTTCTACTTATTTCCCTTATAATTAATATTCTCAAGGCTATACATATTTTACTCACTTTTTGGTCAGTTTCATTCTACTTTATGTGGCAAGTATTGTGATTTTCATCTCATAATTTTTTTTATTTTTCTTTATGTTCTAGTTTTCTTATTTAGTTGTTTTTCTTTTTATCTCCTGTTGAAATGGCCCATGATCTTTTCTTGTAATCATTGTATCACCTCTCACAATTTACTTTCATAAATAGATTATATTGTCTATAGTTTCTTTGAAATATGGAGACCTATTTCAAATCTTTCTTTATTTTCTGTGAATGAATACTTAAGTGGTTTTACACTCTCCATCTTCCTTTTGTGTTCCTTTTCTCATTTGCTTTTGCAAATTTTCATACATAGTTTCTATCTTTCTGCTTATTTTTGAAGAGTCATTATCTGCTTGAGAGTATCACAGGATTGAATTGTTGGAAGACAGAGGAAAAAATTAGAGAGTTCAGAATCCTCACTTAATGTTATGGTTTTATTACTTAATGTTATGGTTTTATTACTTAGCTGTTGCAGCATTAAAGCTGCTTAACAAGCTAACCCAAATCTTGATAAGTTTGGTAAGTGTCTTGCAGAACACTTGTTCATTAGTTTGTGAGTTGGCTAGGATAGCTCTGCTTTTACTAGGCTTGGATTCATGGTTCCCGTAAGGCTAATGTCTTCTCCATCTCACTCTGGGGTCAGTTGAAAAGGAAGGAGATACCTGGGGCGTGCTTTTCTCATGCCAATCACAGGAACATAAAAGGGCTAGCCAAACTATGCAAGCATATCTCAAGACTGTCTGCATACCTGCTAACATCCCATTGGCCAAAGCAAGTCACAAAACCAAACCCAAAGTCAAGGAAAGGGAAGTAAACTCTGTCACCATTGATATGGTTCAGATGTTTTGTCCTCTCCAAATCTCATGTTGAAATGTGATCTCCAATGTTGAAGGTGGGGCTTGTGGGAGGTATTTGGGTCATGGGGGCAGATCCTTCTTGAATGGCTTGGCACCATACCCATGGAAATGAGTGAGTTCTCACTCTGTGAGTTCATGTGAGATCTGGTTTAAAAGGGCCTGGCACCTCCCTTCTCTCTGTCTTGCTCCCTCTCTTGCCATGTGATATGCCTGCTTCCTCTTCACCTTCCACCATGATTGTAAGCTTCCTAAGGACTCACTAGAAGGAGATACCAGCACCATGCTTCCTGTACAGCCTGCAGAACTCTGAGCCAAAATAAACCTCTTTTCTTTATAAATTACCAGCCTCAGATATTTCTTTATAGCAATGCAAACGGACTAATACAACCATTAAGCATGAGTGTATAATTCCATTAAAGGTGAAAGTACAGGCCAGGCATAGTGGCTTATGCCTGTAATCTCAGCACTTTGGGAGGCCAAGGCAGGCAGATTGCCTGAGGTCAGGAGTTGACCAGCCTGGCCAACATGATGAAACCCCATCTCTAGTGAAAATACAAAAATTATCTGGGCGTGGTGGCACAAGCCTGTAGTCCCAGCTACTTGGGAGGCTGAGGTAGGAGAATCGCATGAACCTGGGAGGTGGAGGGTACAGCGAGCCAAGATCACGCCACTGCACTCCAGCCTGGGTGACAGAACGAGATTCCATCTCAAAAATCAAAAAAATAAAAATAAAAAAATGAAGGTGAAAGTACAAAATACCATAGTTGCCTTTAACTAACCTGTTGTAAACTTTGTTGAAGAAATGTGTTATTTCTGCTATCCTGGGGCCAATTCATTTCACTGTTTTGAGCTTCCCAGTAAAACCATTAGATGACAATGTCCCTGGGTTCTGACCTGGCAATTACCGTTTTCTTCTCTTATCTTCTCTTTTTACCCTTCACCCTTCACATCTAACATTCGCTCTTTCTCAACAAACTGCATCACGGTAGACGGTAGAAAGAGCATGGTTTCCACTTCAAATCTACTTTCTCCACCTTTCAGTATGTGAAATGAAGTCTTCCTAGGGACCTTTTCAACCTTTCCTTTGACCTGTCTTTGCCTCCAGCAGTGCCATTGTTTGTATCCATCAGGCTTATGGGAATGAATCCTAACTATAGGATCTATATTTCCATGACCAGCAGGCTCCCGTGTCTCACATTTACCATGTGTACTTCTTGCTTTTTCACTTGGACTGTATCATTTTTCTGGTTTCATTGAATAAAGATGTTTTTGTTGTATCTTTTCTCTTTTTACAAAGAAAGTTTTGTGGATTTTGAGGGTTAAAATGTTTTATGTTGCCATTTCAAATGAAAACCACAAGATTATATACTGAATGTACAATCAAATTAGAAACCCCGGGTTTTTTTTTGTGTGTGTGTGTGTCATGTCATCCAATACTATAGTTACACAGTTTTACTTCTAGACTTAAGAGCATAAGTCTAAATTTATCCCTGTTAAATAATGTCTTGTTAAATTCAGCCCTGTCTGAGATTTTGAAAGATCTTTTCCTGGCATCCAGTATATTTATCCAGCTCTTTCATCTTCACATCATTCATAAATTCAATCAGCTTACTGTTAACGTGCTCACCCAATCACTGCTAAAATTGTCAAATGGGGTGGGGCTAAAGGCAGCCATTCCTTCCACCCTCACAGTCTGTCACTCATTATGGTCCACTTAACCTACATTTATCCATCTTGTGTCCAATGGAATTATACGCTCATATACAAAAATATACATATTGTGTCCAAGATGGATAAATGTGGTAAATTTTGTCAAATGGTTACTGAAATTCAGATGCTTTATGTCTGCAGCATTCTTTGATCATCTAGGGTGGGGAGCTAATAGTTTTAGAAGATAATGAAGATGAAGATAAGGAAGAAGAAGAGGAAGAGAAGAAGAAGGACAAGGGGAGCAGGAAGAAGAAAGGAGGAGAACGTAGAAATTTGAATAAAGACTAAATAAGAAAAATAGAGAATGGAGAAACTGATAATATAATGCAGCCATAGAACTAAAGAGAACTGCAAAATATGTGTTAATCCCATTTCCTACAATCAGAAAAGTAAATACCTAAACCAGAGTTACCAAAACTATGTTCTGTAGATCAGAATATTTAGAAGTGTCACACTATAGAATAGGTGTTTTAACTGCAGGACTTCTCAGAGCCTTTAACATGCTAATGTATATCGTTAATTCCCAAAATGGATATGGTATTCTGAATTGAACAGATGTATTTGATAAGTAACCCTTTTTACACAACCATCTCTCAGGATCAGGGTTAAGGGCACTTCTGTGAAATGCTGGCATAAGCCATCTATTTTATTGTTTGACCCACTATAGAGCACATGGAAATGATTGCTGAATTTAACTTGACTTTACAAACAGGAATTGCTTTCGTTTGACTTTTGTCATTGGAAAAGAGGAAGGTGAAGTGCTCCTTTGTAATATTTAGCTCCAGAGACTAGAGTCAAAAAGAAATTCAAATAAGAAACCAGACCTGAGTTAGAGAAAGTCAGTAGGGGAAAGAAGAAAAAGAATTAAAGGCATGTCAATGCTCAGCTACTTACTGACCATAGAACACTGTTCAAACAAAGAATCTACCTCTTTGTGTTTCAATTTTCTCTCCTATAAAATGGGGATAATACTTATCCTTTCTAGAACACAGGGATGTTGTAGGTATCAAATGAGATAATGTCTATAAAAATATCTTGTAAATGTAAAGCACTTTACGGTTGTAAATATGGATTAGTCATGAATGCTAACAACTATAAGAAAATCTCAGTGGCCCAATTTATCAAACATCTACTTCATGCTTAAGTCACAGTCCATTGCAGCAGGTCACTGAGGTGTGTGGTTGTGTTGGTGTGCTGCACTTAGTCATTCAGTGTGCTACTTCCATCCAGTGTGCTACTGTCTCCATCTGGTGACCTTCAATAGACTGTGGAACTGGAGAAGAGAATGGAGGAGTGCATAGACATTTTTTAATGAATCATCTCATTAGCCAGAACCCAATACCTGGGCCCAAAATACCCACTGGCGCTAACAAAGTAGGCAAGTTCCCAGGAAGAGAAAAGAAGCACATATATTGGCATTCTCTGACACAAGATATTGTAGGTAGTTGACTAAAAGAATAAAGAAGGTTCTGTAGTGTGCCTTGAACCCTGGAAGCCCAAGGACTATTCTCTCTGAACCCATCTACGTCTATGATTCAACTTAACTAAGATCAACTCAGAAGGAGGATTTTACATTTCAAATTGACAAACTATAATATAAATCTATTCCCTCTAAATAAAAAGAATTTAAATACTGGAAACTAGGCAAATGAAATGATCCTCATTAGAACTTTCTAATAATTAAGTAAAAGCTAATGCTGTCAGGAGAAAATCCCCCACCTTCCTCACAGCATGAGGTGAAGCATCCCTTAAGGTACTATTCTGTTTATAGACAAGCTAAATAAGAAGCCTATTAACTGTTTTTAATAATATTTTATCTTGTTATAGCATTAATAAATGTTCATTGTAGAAATGTTTAATACAGATAAGCAGCCATTACTCAACATTTTCCCTTAACTATTTTATATTATATGAAAGTTAAATCAAGACTGCTTCTCCATTAAGAAAAATAGGAATAAAAGGCACCTTTTCCTATCATTTACCTCTGCATAGCTTAAATGTTTTCTCACCCTCCAGCAATTGTGAAGAAAGCCTATTCTCTACACGGCTCACATCTACAGCAGTAATTCCACCTGGTCTATTGGCAATATGTCACTGCATAAAAAACCATCTTAAAAATGAGTGTCTTCAAGCAACAACAACCATTTCTTATTACTCACAATTGTATGGATTAGGCAATTCTTCTGTTCCAGGTGATGTGGGCTGTGGCTACAGTTTCACAGGTTCAGGTGATTCGGATGGAGCATCCAGGTGGCTGAACTCACATGCTGGCACCTATTGTTGGACATCAGCTAGAAGCTCAGTTTGGGCTGTTAATAGAGCCTCTTGATTTTCTTCCACAGAGGCCCGTCGACACGGTTTGAGCCTCTCACAGCTCAGAGGCTGAGCTCCAAGCGGGAGCTCTTTAAAGAGGTGCAGGTGTGAGCTGTAGATTTCTTAAGACCCACACTCAGAAGTTAGTATCACTTTTGCCACATTATTCTGACCAAAATAGATCATGGGTCAGCCTAGATTCAAGGGAAGGAAAAATAGACAATGGACAATGTCACATCACCAAAGAAAACAGATGGGAAGATATTGCTGTAGTCATCTTTGTAAATGCACTTCACCATCTCTGCTTAGCAGGTGTATCCTATAGCCAGTGCTTTTAAGTACTCCCTCCCCACTTAGGCCTATGGCTACAAGCAACTATCAAAAATTACAGCTACCATAGCTTGTGCCAGAGACTTTCTGCAAGCCCTACATCCTACCTTCTATTTCAAGTCATCTCTCTCTTCAGCAAGACTTTCCAGAAACTTTTTCTCTTCCAAGTCCCTGTAATTAATTACTCATTACAGGAGCAGAGGCCACTCTAGCATATCTTCTCAAGAGGAGCTTGGAGACTGCAAACACAGTTGCAAGGGAAAGCCAAAAGTGTGTTGTTTGTACATAGGCTGTAAGCTTATCTGGGTGATGGCAGGAATTATACAGGTCATGAAGGAGTTAAAGTCACCCATGGTGCTGCTGCTGTAGAACAATGTGTCAGGAAAAATTGGAGGTGGAGGGAGGAAGCTTTTTCTCAAGATACCGTATCTCCAAAATGTGCAGACCTATACTTATTCACATATATATACTCACAGAACCACACATTCACACTCATGTGCACGTAACAGTCATACAAACATAAATGCACATTCACACATACATCCACATGTGTGAATACTCATTCACACATACATCCACATGTGTGAATACTCATTCACACATACAT
>NW_026652310.1:2445670-2505978 GCF_009828535.3 Hylobates moloch | reverse complement strand
CATTCACACATACATCCACATGTGTGAATACTCATTCACACATACATTCACATGTGTGAATACTCATTCACACACAAACACAGGCCCACACATCCACACACTCATACTAACTCATACCAGAAGCCCAATCTCCTAGTCCCTCTGCAAATCTAGAAGCGAGAAAGGAGGTCAGTGATTTTGCTTGAACTCATTCTCCAAAAGTGGCATCTTTTCAACAATTTTCAGGCACTATGTGGCCATGGTGCTTACTGACTGTGATCCCGAGATGAAACAGTATGAAAGAAACACAGTGAAGAGAATGTGGTCAGAGAAGGGCACTTTCTTTGTGCTTACTTCCACACCACCAAATAGGCACCCCCACCACATCACCCCAGTCCCACCTTCCTGCCATCAGAATCTGGCTATGCTGCTGCTCAAAGCCCCACTTGTCTGGGGATGGGTAGAGGCAGACCAGGGTTCCTGGAGACCATTATCTGGTGGCAGCTTTCCCCATAGAGATGTTGGTCAATGATTACATCAAGCCCCACATGAGCTCCTGGGGACTGGATTCCAAGAAAAGATGCTGTAGCAGAGGGTTTTCCATTGTGTAGGTGTCTATTGTGGGCTTCAGAAAATGGAAGGAAGCCAATTCTGGGAAGTGTTTGCAGAGGTGAGAGGAAGAGGAGGTCAAGGTTACACCAGGGCAAAAGGATGGAAAGGGAGTGGGAACTGATACCTTTTCTAAAAATTCGCCAGCCCCTACCATTTTTAATATTTCTTTAGTATTGTGAAAAATAAAAGGGTCAAAGGGAGATAAAGGTGAGCTTTTATCCAATTGAGGATACATACTGTTTTTGTGCCTTTGCACATTCATTTCATTTTAGTGTCAAAGAGAAACCAGCAAGTCGAAATCCCATGAACACAGTTCATTTGTTTTATTGGGAAGGTTGAAGCAAAATCATTTGAAAAGACTACTACTTTATATCATGATGCATACGTCAACCTTTCAACTTCAAAAGTAGCCTCCAAAAAAAAATCAAAGTTGATTTTTTTTTCTTTTTTGGCTAAGTGTACAATGACAAATGTACCAATTTTAGGCTCCAAAAGAAAACCTCAACCTCACACTGACATCTCATCATTGAAAGCTGGTAAATCAGAGACAAGGAAACTATGGGCAAAGAAAAGAAAGACAAGGAAACTGCACTGTCAAAAGTCTGTTCAACCCAACAAATATTTACTGAGTGTCTGTTATCAGGCACTATGCTGGATGCTGCAGATAATAAGGTGAATAGAAAAAGATCCCTGTCGTGACATGGTTTATAGCCTGGTAAGGCTGGCAGACAGGGAAAGATGATATTATTTTTAAATTGTCCAGACATGCACAAGGTGCTATGAAACCTAGAGAAGGAACACTGAGCCCCAGCCAGAGGAGATGGCATGAGAGCTGAGAGCTGCAGAATAAATAAAAAATACTCAGGCAAATAAAGCAGATGACAAGGGGACAATCCAGTGTCAGAATAGGCCAAGAGCCATGGAATAAGCAAAGTATGCACAGAACACAAACTCTAAATGATTCAAACACTCCAGGACATTAAGTATTAGTCAAGGAGCAGCAGGAGATGAAACTGGGGAGGTAGACAGGGCAGGAAAGACCTTGTATGCTTGTAAGGAGCTTACACTTACCCGGAGGTGACAGAGAGAGGGGACTCATGAGGCAAGATTTGCGTTTTAAATAGGGTCCCTTGGTAGCAGCACAGAGGACAGAGAGGAGGAGGGTAAGACCTGAGGCAGGGGACCAGGTGGTAGGCTAGTGTGATAGTACCAGCAAGAGATGACAAGGCCCAAGCAAGGGCATGTTTGCAGGGATAGAGAAGAGGAAATGGATTCACAAAATATTTAGGGTGAAAAATTGGCAGGATGTTTTTAATTAGGTGTGGGATGGGAAAAGAAAGAAAACGGTATCTCAGGAGGATGTTGGAATTAATTTAGACAGGGCCATAGAAGGAGGAGCAAGACTTGCGGAAATTTGAAGAAGTTGGTTTGGGAAATATTGATGATAAGAAATCTGGGAGTTGCCAAGCAGACAAGCCCAAAGCTCAAAGCTCAAAGCTGTGGAGTGAGGTCAGGAGGAGATAAAGGATCTTTGGAATTAGAATTCAGGATGAACAAAAATCTTCCATGGTATAGGATGAGAAAATTAGTGGGTGAGACAGAAAACAGTATTTAAACCAGGAGCTTTGTTCAAGTAACATGGGTTACAATTGTGTGGTTGTTTTAGGATGTTGTCTGTATTTAAAATCCTGGTACTGAACAGCTTGTGATATTAATCGGGTAAAAGGAGAAAACTGCATTCTAACCAGAGAGATTTTGGTGTCTCAGGTCAGGTGGCAAATTCAATCTTACCACGCCTTTTCCTCCCAGTTGCCCTTCTCCCAATCTCTGATCACCCTACAAATGATACAACAATGCCAGTTGAATTTTTTCATTCTTTATGAAGCAATTACCATTGCCAGGCACTGGGGTGGTCTCTAAAGTTATCAGATGAACAAAGGATGATCCCTGCCTGCCTGGGAGAACCCTATGGTGTGGCCAAGCTTTCTCTGGTTGACTGTTGCTATTCTGTCCCCTTGCTTACATATTCCCTACAGCCGGGCTAGACCTAAGTCCTTTATTTTCTTAACCCCTACAAACAAGTCATAATTTTGCCCAGCCTGCAGAATCAAGATGCCCTTTCTTTATCCCAAATGTCTTGTGCTTTATATTTGTGGTCTGGAAGCTTCTATAGGATGTACAGAAGGGCCCTTTGAGAAGATTGTGGGGAGGTGAGACAGTGAGCTACAAGGCATTTTCTACTTAGTGGCAGAACAAAGAGATATTCTTAGCCTTCTCTTTAGCCTCTCTGTCTCCCTGCCTCAAAGCTGAATTTTTATGGCTTCTTCTTCTCCTTTCTCCTCCCTCCCCCTGCAAGTTACCTCTACCACCCCTTAAATGCAAAGGAGCTATAAGATTTCTATTTACATCCTACCTTGGACATCATTAGAGAGCATGGTAGCCCCCAAACTAGAAAGCTCTGTTCACCTTTATTCAGTCATTCAGCTAACACATATTGAAAGCCCACTAGGCACCAGCATCTAGTTTTAGTGCAGGGGATATGGCAGTGAACAAGGCAGATGGAAATTCCTGCCTTCATGGAGTTTATATTGTGCCAAACTCTAGTGCCAGCGTAGAGTGGCACTAATATAGGCACTCACACTGGGACCCAACAGGACTCCAAGATCCACCTGCAACATGCACTTACTATCTACTCTGAGTGTGGTGACCTGCTGGCCATCATCCTGGCCCTCCCTGTTCTTTCTAACACCAAACCTGACCTACAACCAGAGATAAGATCAGCCAAATGACCCACTGACCCATGAACAAGAAAGAAAAATATTTGTTGTTTAAACCACTGTGATTTCAAGGTTGTTTTTAATACAGCATCATTGTAGCATGAGAAAACTGATCTACAGTGTGAAGACACTTCATCACCAAAGGATTCTGGGGAGTATCCCATGAATATCAGTTTCCAGCATACATTCAAAGACAAAAGGCATCCACATTCTTGTTGACTTGTGTGAGGCCCCCATGAGGGACATGCCAGAGCCTAGGGTCCTCCAGCTCTCTCACCCCATCACAGCCTTCATTCAGGTTTAATGAATGGCTCTTCTATTTGTCTAATGTCACTGTTTTCCCCAACTCGACTGTACAGTACCAACACTGTCTAGAAAAACCCATTACCTCTATTAGTCTGCCAATAGCAAATCAGTAGAATTGCTTGTTCCTTAATTGATAGAATATACTCTACTCCTCCTGATAGATTATCCTGGTCTAACAGTTCCAAGACCGATTCCCCAGTGTCCGACTACCATCCAATCCAGAGCTATTGGTTTATACTTTCAGTAATAAATCCTAACCTATCAATATATAAGAGCTCTTCATAATCAACCTCCACAGATTCTGCCTGGGCTCAGAAGCAACCACCAGCCATTTTTTACATGCCTATAATTAGCAGTGGCCAGATGATGTTTGTATATCTTAGCACAATACTCCTTCCCCATCCAGTAATGATAACACATTTTATATAAATTCAAGCTGATTTAATTCTCTTGTCAGAGTATGGGGATATAAATATATTTAGATATGTGTAGTAGTCTGTAAATCAAAATAGTTCAGCTGACCTGAGTACTGTGGTAAGAGAATCCCATTCTACCTCTCCAGGAGGCTGACTATGGGCTGGTGCAAAAGAACTGTCTCAAACAGATCAGCAAAGAGAGTTAGCTAGAAGAGGTAATGCACATCATTTATTAAAAGTTCGTCGATCTAAGTACATTTTGCAAGGTTATGATGATCTCATCTTGATCTAAGAGCAACCAGTCTTAGGCCAAAATGTACAGTCTCAATGTTATCGTTAGTTAGGAAGAATAAGTTCTGGTGCTCTATTGCACTAGGGTGACTATAGTTAACAGTAACAGACCGTGTATTTCAAATAGCTGGAAGAGAGGATTTTGAATGTTCTCAACACAAATAAATGATAAATAGTTAAGGTGGTGGGTGTGCTAGTTACCCTGATTTGATCATTACGTGATGTATGCATGTATGGAAATACTACATTTTACCCCATAAATATATAAACTATTTGTCAATCAAAGATATAGTAAAACTTTTAAAAAGGTACAGACTACTGGTGTTTAACATCAAAGGGTACTAATGTACAGATAACCTTGGGGAGAGAGAATTTACATTAAGGGTGAATGGTGGGAGGAGGAATGAGCACAACCAAGTTCACATTGCTTAAATGCCCCTAGCAGACAAGTTCACCAGCCATGAGGAAAAGAGGGACAAGAACGTCCCCTTGCTTCTTATAAATTAACATCACAAAAGAAAGCCAGTGAGAAGAAGGGAAGAAAAAGTGCCCTAAACAAGGTAATAAAACTATAAACTTAATGAGGGCCAGTTTATGGCTTTGCAGTCTCTCTACTTTATAACATGCCCTTATGAGCCATCCTGTCAGGATAATGTAATTGAGAACTTGCTATAAAACATATGTTTAATGGAGCCAGGGGCCAAAGAAAACACTGTGTCATTGTAATAAGCAGCCTGGTAAGTAAAATGATATCTTTTAAAGGTTAAAATAGAGTTGCTTTCAGAACTGGGCCAGTCTTCTTCTTCAAATATTGCTTCACTAATGATTTCTTCACTTCACTTACAAAATGCATCTCTGAGGAGATTTGTTACAAATGTGATCCCTGCCTGGGAAGTAAACTGCTCACCATACAGAAGGCTCCGGCATTTATTCTCCAGTTTTATATAACTTGGAGAATGATGTTAAAATTGGCAAATGCATCTGAGGCACACCAGGCAACAGGATTTTTTTTTTAATCCACTCATTGTCCGATGCAGTTCAACTTGAAAGAGATACAACAGAGAAAAGATTGATCCTTTGTGGCCTATTCTCTTTCCAGAAGGTAAAAGCAATTCTCATCAACAGAGCCCAGTGCTCCATGGGGTCATCTCCATTCTGCTCTGGGGAATTCGTTGCTCATAAGGGCATGAATATTTTTTAAAAATAAGAAAGAAAAGGAGAAAAATGAAAACTGATCCTGGGATCTGGAAGGCCCCACCTGTTCAAGGCCCGTCCCTGGTCTAAACCTAATACTTGCTGACTGACCTCTAAGAGCCTTCTTTGGGGGAACTAATAGATGAGCTTCCTTAACAATAACCTTTGAGACTGGTGCTTCTTAGGCTTTGAGGTTAGCATTTTAAACAACGCTGAAATCCACCCATTCTGCCCAATTCTACTTGCTCTTGTTTGTTGTTGTATGTTGAGGTGGGGGTCTGGTAAACTGCATAACTGGTTAAAGGAGCAGCCCAACCCCTCCTGAGAGGACTGGGAGGCAGAATGGCTCCCCTTAGAGCAGCTGGTGATCTCTGCATGATGCTGGGTGTCTCACATCACCTCTCTGGACCTCAGTTAAAGCACCTGTGAGAAACGGGGCTTGTAAAAATGGTACCACAGGAGGGGGGTTGACCCTCCAGATCTCCGAGTCACTTCCAGTTTTAATAAAGTATGGCTAAATAGAATGACAAAATTATATGCCAGCAAAACCACTAAATGGCAGTATCTGCCCTCCCTTTTCTTTCATACTAGTAAAAACTCCTGAGTTTTGGCTGAACACATAGCTGACCAGAACAGAGACTATATTTCTCAGTCTTTCTTGCAGTTAAGTGAGGACATGTGACCAAGTGCTGACCAATGAGATAGATGCAGAGGTATCATATGTCAACTTCCCCAGGAACCTTCCCTAAAAGGCAATTCACACATAATCTTTCCCACTTGATCTATCATGCTGCCTGAAAGATAGATCCAATAGCTAGAGCTCTTGCTACTATTCTGGATCATAAGGATGAGAGCTACACCTAGGGATAATGGACCAAGGAGCTGAAAGAATTCCTGTACCCCGAGTTCTTCATCTAGCTGAACCTCCATATCAGTCCTGGATTGCCCACCTACACTACTTTGAATAAGATAGTTTAGAAGTGAACTATCTTATTTAAGTCATGTTATTTGGCCCTCTGTTACTTGGAGATTATCTATGCATTATATGCAACATGTAACTATAACTAAATTATTCATTCCACAAATATTGACAATGCATATGTATAGCTGTCATTCAACGAAGTGATCTTTTGAAAACACAAAGCACATTATATCACTTCATGCTTAAAAGCCTCAGCAGCTCCCATTACCTATTAGGGATAAAATCCAAATACCTTCTATGCCCTCAAGGCCCTCCTTCACCAGGCCTCTGTCTGACCACATCTCGCACCTTTCTTCATCATGACCAGTGTTGCCCAAAGCAGACATGTCTTCTTTCCACTTCTGTAAACTGTCAAGCTCATTCTGGCTTTGGGGCTTTTGTAGTTGCTATTTGCTCTTCCTGAAAGACTCTTGCTCACTTCTTTGCATTGATGATTTGTTCTAATCATTACTGCCCAAAGTCACCCCTCAGAGAAGTCTTTCTTAACCATCTTGTCTAAAGTAACTACAAAACACACACACACACACCATACAAACTAATTTCCCATCAGTTTATCTTCTTCAAAACACTAAGATGATCTTATTCCTTTACCTAGTGTCTTCTCCCAGTATAGTATAAAGCCCAGGAAAACAAAGACCACATTTTTCTTCACTGTTTCTGAGAGGCTAGAATGGTATCTGACAAATGAGTGAGCATTCAGTAAATATTGATTAAATGAATGAGTGGTTCAAAGCACTGTGCTTCAAATTGGGGAGGGAAGGACGGATAAGAAAGAAGTAAAAGTGTCCTTCTGGTCCAAACAAGAACACAGATATGGTTATACAGGTCCACAAACTCTTGGACACGGATTCCTTTGGAATTTAGAATTTTTCAAATTTTAAAAAGATAAATTAGTGCCTATACCATATATCATATAGCACCTTAAGTGGGGTTTGAGACAGTACCCCACAAGAAAACATGTTAATATTTTTCCATAAAACATGAAATATTCACACTAAATATGATAAAGACTGAAAATAGCCTTTTGCTAGTTCATGACAGGTTTAGCTGTCAAATGCAGGTCATAGCTTCCAGCCAACGAGTATAGAGAAAAAAATTAATTTTCAGAGCTCTTTGAATTTCAGAATTGCAAATAAGGAACTTTGGACCTGTACTTAAAACATCACTGGAGAGGTCATCTAGAAAACCTTGATACATCACCAGCGATGCCTGGATAACCCTTTGAACATAAATATTATAAATGCATAGCAGTCTTTCATTTTTCTTAATCCAACCTAATGATTACTTTCTCTTCAAATAATACATTTTAATATTCCTCCAATCCAAACATATTTAGAAAAGAAAATATTTGTGTAACTGGTGACTTGGTGATCATGGAACAACCTAAAGTGCTTTGGGGATGAGGATAAACAAGTGACTAAGATAGTAGTACCTCACATTTATTGAACATTTACCATATGCCAGCCCTGTTCTAAGCATTGCTCATGTGTTTACTCACTCAATCTGCATATCAATGCTATAAGTAGGCACTATTATTATTTTCACTTTACAAATGAGGACACTGAGGCCAGGTAGATTAAATAGATCATCCAAGGTTACAGAGATAATAAGAGGCAGGGTCAGAACACAAACCAGAGAAATCTGGCACCAGAACGTGTGGCCTGATTACCTCCCCAAACAGTTTTATTGGCAAGTGAGTTTGTTCAGGAAACATGAATTAAACACAAAAGTGAGTGCACAATTAGTTACTTGTCCTTCTGCAGCCCTGCTGTTCTATCCCTTTGCACCTTAAATGCTACCCAAACATGCAACAGAAAAGGACAACACTGGGCATCATCCGTTTGGAGATGGCTACATAGAAAATGAAGGGACAAGTAATCAGACCCTCGGGAGATGCAAACAAAGAAACAGGGCAGGGTAAAAAGCGAATCATAATCCAAAAGGAAAACAGAAGGATCCCAGAGGCAAAAGAAGTAGAGCCAAGAAAAATGAGACCAAAAGTCGGAGGGGCAGCCAGGAAGAGCAAAGGGTAGGGCTTCCAGAAGCCATTTTCTGGCAGTCTGGGAGGCCGGCAGCCCTTCTGGCATACTGGCCTGGGCTGCCATGATCTTGCTGGCTTTTTGTTGTTACCAGCTTAGCCGACAGACCCACTGTCTTCTATCACCTAATTGTATGATTATTTCCCTATATGAGGGGAGCAACTGCTCAGCCTCACAATCTGTGTGCAACATTGAACCATTGTTTATTAACTATCTGCTGAGTTGTGCTGGCACTAAAGATACAAAAATGAAGCAAGACAGTCCTCACCCTACAAGATCTAACAGTCTCCCATGGAGAACAGACCTGTACATACATAAAACAATAATTTAACAGCAAAAATATTTATTGAGTGAATGTTATCTTCCATACACTCAACAAATATTTATTGACCATCTACTCTCTGCCAGACATTAGGCACAGAGCAGAACCAGGAATAGAAAAGTCACATGAGGACAGAAGCCAAGCAGGAATGAGCTCACCTGCCCAAAGAACCAGGTATGTTCATTGAAGGAATTGGGTTGGAGAGAGAGGCACCGTAACAACCTGGAAAGGCATTGTCTTGTAAAGGGGCCGATGCTACTCAGGTCCTTCCAATGGCTTTATCCAGAAATGCAGGCCCAACCCCACCAGATTATCTGAGTTTGCAGAGGTATCCAAATACCAGAAATTTTCTGTGAAATCTTCCAATGTTTAAATGTTGGCACAAATTCAAAATATTTTTAACATCATACAGCCTAATGAAGCAGGTCTACTGCCCACCTTGTTGTAACCTTCTGAAAATATTCATAACACAGAACCCCACTAAGGGCAGCTGACACTCTCACTCATCGCAACATCTCCTCAACCCATAGGAAAGTCCACCTCTTCCTTCACTTTCCACTCTCAGCCCTTTGTCCCTCCCCTGCCCCTCCTGAACAGTTTTTCCCAGTCCAGTGTTCTCTTTCTCCTGACCACCTGCACACTCCTCCCTCTTTCACTCCTCATCCTTTACTCCTAGCCAGCCTGTCTGTTTCCTTCCAAAGAGCATGGTCCAAAGGCCTTAACCATGGCCCCTTATAAATCCTTCCTGCATTTCATCATGCCAGCCATTTTCATAACTGTTTTCTCACTCAGATGAGGGAAGTAAAAAACTGATTTTGCACAACTCACACAAGCTGGTTAGGAAGAAACGAAACCATATAATCCATAGACTAGTCCTTCATAAGATGGGGTCTGTGGCTTTTGGTATGTGTTCATCTCTTCCCGCTAGCAACTTTATTGCCCCATGGAGCCAGATCTATTCTTCTCACAAAAATTTATAGATACTTTGAGTTTTTAACTGTTTTCTTCCATACATCTAATCCCTTATTGCTTTGAAGTTAGGAGACTCTGAACCAGACTTCTTTCTAAGACTGGGATACATTACAAGCTAAAAGGTTAGTGATCATTTGTAAGCAATAAGAAAATATATATTATAAATTCTATGTACATATATATATATATATATGTATATATTTTCTAAGTGTTACTTCTAAAAAAGATCTGTTGGGAAGAATAACTTCCATAGGTTTGTGATCAAAATCTCAAAAGATGTTTTCATTTTTAAAAAAATCTTAAGCTTTTGTTGCAAAGATATGAAACATCATAAAAACGATTGCAGGTGACTAGCCAGTCTTTTGTTATATCCCTAAACAGAAGACAAACAACAAAGTGGGATTTTTTCTTAAAAGAAAAAAAAAACCTCAATATTAGTCACAGTAAGCCTCAACATATGGGAATAGGTGCAGGGCGGGGAAGGGGGAGGGGAACCCACTCATAGTTTTTCGAACCTTTAAAACTGAAAAAATATGTATCCCTGCTTTCTGTATATGCACATAATGTAAAATTTCATCAACCACAATATTTTAAAAGGCAGAAATCATGAGATATATCACATCTAAATGGAAATATCATCTAAGGAAGCACCATTTATCAACATCACTTTGAAATGCAGTGGAGGATGTGATGGCATTATGTAGATCTCAAATATCTATGGGTGAATGAAATTGGGTAACCTTAGCAACCCCAGGTACATCCATGCAGCTATAAATCAAATGTCAGCACTCTGAGCTATGCACAAAATAAAGAAATAATTCTTTGAAATATTCGTAACACTATGCAGTGTATTATTTTGTAAGTCTATCCCCATTATGCATTTTTGAATCTAGCTAAAAAAAAATACACATAACATTTGCATAATGCATCACTCCCATTCACCCACCCACCCACCAACCAACATCCTTATGAGCTTCTGGATACAGGGAGACCTGCACTATATCTAATGGCCACTGCAGAACTCTGGTTCTTATGTTTGAGAAGGAGAGGGAATTTTATAAACAGGCAGCTAGTCTGACAGCCACCGAAATGGTTTCATATTGATTACTCCATTAAAAAAATAACAACTAAATAAGATATGAGAATTTTGGTAAAATTGTCATGATATAGGTACATTTTTGTATGTGTGAAAGTAATATATTCAATATTCCACTCTCTGAAACTGGAAGAGATTTGTTTTAAAAATAAATTCTTGCTGGCAAGAAAATATACTAGTCTTCTAATCGGGAGTATCTTGTCAATACAGAATTGTAGCATGTAACTCAAAGACTTTTATTTCATTTATACTTCAGATTTTTTTCTTTGATAATTTAGCTTATTTGAAGGGTATTTTATAAAAATACATTTATTAGCACATTTTAAAAATTCTGTCCCTACACCCATTCCTGGCACTGACAGTGCAGGTGCCTGAATATCTTAATGCCTGTGATGGATTCCAAATTCCGTGAAATGATAAGAGCTCTGACATAGGGCTCATTACAATTGTAAATCACACACACACACACACACACACACACACACACACAGGTATATATGCTAAGACTACATAAAGAAGACCAAAATACCCATAGGTTGACTAATTGCTTTGTTGTTGAAGTTTTATAAGCATGTTCAGGTTAAAATATCCAACACAGCTAACCAATTGAGTCATCTTGATACATTTAAGTGGCTGCTGTAGGAAATAGTGCTGCTTTTCATATACAATTAGTATAAGTGTCACTTTAAACACTTGGAAAGTGGTACCAAACAGACAAGGGGTTTAAGCCAGGAATTAAACAAGCCTTTCTAAGGGAAATCATCCGGTTTATCCTCAATCTATTTTTTTTTTTTCTGAGTTACCATCCTCTTCAAACTGTATTAATTGTTCTGGACCTATAGCACATGCTTCAATGAAAATAAATTACTTTATTTCTATTACACCACTAATGGCTGTGTGACTTAATTTCATTAGCTCGAACCTGTTGAGAGTATTCAGATTTCCATAGCAGGACGCACTTAAAATGAAAAGATTCTTTCGATTCTCAATTAACAGAATCGTTCTCTTTCAACTGAAATGAATGTTATTGAAACCAATTAGCATAGACTGGAAAATCTCTCACTAATGAGGGGAGTGTGGGTGAGTAAACAGCAATGAAAAGATGAAATTAGAGGAGAGCCTCTTCTCGTTGGCCTGAATAATTACATGCTTAGTTGCCTAATTGTCTGGTGAAAAGCGCCGCGGTGATAGTAACAGATTGCCATGTTCATTAGGCGGCAAAAGGCCACCTGCTGCTAAGCTTCATTTTCCTGCAGTCGATATACACGTGTTTATCCCTGGGGATTGATATTTGGACACAACAGTAGCTGGGAAAAGCAAATGAGCTTGCCAATATGCTGCAATATTGTGTCCTTTATGCCAAGATACAGAAGCTTAATATGTCAAATAGAATGAATAAAACCAAGAGTGATAACGAAGTTTATGAGGAACCTGACCTTAGAACAGGCTTGGTGTAGAACTCTAAACTGTGCCGAGTTCAACCTTTCAGTACAGATGTTCCTTTCTGGCCTGAACCGCTCCAAATTATATAGTACAAAAGATAAATTACAACGGTTAGGGCCTCAGCGATATTTTAGACAATGGTGTAATGAAAGCATGCGATGTAACTGTTAAAATTGAAAACAAATGTTCAGTCCTAAAGGCAGAAATGTGTATGAGAGAAACAGCATTGTTCCGATTGCCTGGCTTCAGACAGAAGATCAAAGAGAAGCCCTTTTGTTCACTAGCGAGCCTCCTTCGAATACCCTTCATTTCTTCAGATTGCACGTCTCCAGTTGTTTTCATGTGTCCTCCAGCCAGCCGATATTATCTATTACACACTTTCCACTTTCCCTTTACTGTCATATCAGCTCAGATAGGCTATATGTCTAAGAAGATAAGAGAGCACAGACTGGTTTTCTAATGTCAAGCTGCTTTTGTAGGCATTATCATTTTCATCCTTGAAAGAAGCTTCAATATCCTAAATCTTGCTTTTGCTAAAATTTGCATTTTCCTAAAAATGAATTCAGGGAAATTGATCAGGAGCCTCTCCATGTTCACATAGCAGCAACCCCTGTCCAATGAGTAGAATAATTGAGCAGTAAGATACCTGGACTGCCTGAAGTCCAGAAATGCAAACCTCCAGCCCTCACACTGGATGAGGCTTGCAGACATGTTTGCTTTTTACTGTTTCGAACATCTGTTTATGCTACTTGCCAACATTTAAAAATCAGGAGACTTAAACAGCTACATATCGGGCTTTTCTTAACCTTCTTGAGGACCTGAAAACACCGACCTCCATTCCAATGTGGTAATAATCAACAGGACAGAACTGGTAATGAGCTTTCAATTTGCCACAGTCCCCACCATGCCCTATGTACCCAATACTGAGGCAGAGTGCTAGTTACCATTTATTATTTTTCCTGCACTATTTTTTTCTTATAAAAATACTCATTCTTAATACTCATGTCTTCCTAAAATGAGGGGAAAATTGGTCAGGAAGACCATAAATCTTCTGAGAAAAATTTGTCATATAGCTGGCCTGCTTTACTCATTCATATTATCTACCTTGCTTCTGCAGCCTTTCAGTTTGTGATTCTGAATTCAGTCCTACTCATTTAAAAAAAAAAAAAAAAGAATGAATGACATTGAGGCCCAGAGAGGGAAGGTGAGCAAGGACTAGAATTCAGGGCCTCCAACAACGATTGTCCCTCTATACAGGGTTACCTCTGTCATACAAGAATACAGAATCCTGAGAAGTAAAAGATGTGACTCCTACCCTCTAGCAGGGTCAGGATTACACATTGAAAAATACAAAAGAAACACAAGACAACCCTTTGATAAATAGGTTGTTGTAATTATATACGCACTATAGGCATCAAGAGAGGTGTGAAAGCTAGCAAGAGAGAGAAGGGAGACAGAGAGCTGAGAGAGTTCAGAGTGCAACTGGGGGTTTTCCCTAACCCTTTTGATTTGGGAGTGGGAGGAAAATTAAAACTTTGGTATTAGCTGAAATGCCAATCATTTTGACAGAAGTAAGAGATTCTCAGTGTCCACTTGCAGAAACCAAACACACCATGCATCTCAGGAAAAGATAACATTAGGGACCCAGGCCTAAGGAGATATTCTTGTGATAAAAGCATCACGGCCCAGGTCCTGGATGAAGCTCAGCTTCTCTATGGAAAGACACAGAAACCCTTGCAAAGATAAAATCCTGTGCTATATAGTCCCCAGGAACCTAGATTTTTAAAACCCATCAGATCCATCAATCAACACTTGCTTTGCAATTCCAAATGTTGATACATGTGAGTCTGTGTTGACGAAAGCAAACCAAGGTAATGAGCTAGAAACAAAATTCACATTTTCATCAGCAGCAGGAATGCCCAGGCTCAGTAATTTCTTCACTCTGTGTTGTCACAACTACATCAAGGAGTACTTAGAAATCTTCATGATTAATTTTCCCTTCTAAAAACCACTTAAGACAATATTTTGCATTTTTGTTCCAGATTTTTACTTATACGTAGGGCTTGCTTGTGGGTTTTTCTTTCTGCCAAAGGTAAATCAAATTATATAAAATTTTAAAAGTTGCCTGATTGATCCTGCCAGTAGCATAAAAAATAATTTTTAAGCTTTATTTAATAATTTTATTATTCATTACACAAGTAATACATGTATACTTTTGAAAATTAGTACAGATAAACAAAGGAAAAACTTATAAGTCATTTGTTATCACTATCCAAAAGTAAATGCTATCAAGATTTTGATGTATAATGTTCCAGACTTTTCATCTGTGTGTGTGCATGTATTCAAACATAGATTTTACTTACTTCCTTTCCAATATTATTTCTCAATATGATGATGTAATGATTTTTGAGTACATGGGTTGTATAAAATAGAGAAAGAATTTTAAAATCATTTGTAATCCTACTACCTTACTATAACCACTTTTATTATTTTGGAATGTTTCTTCTTTTTATAACTTTTACTTTAAGTTCAGGTGTACATGTGTAGGTTTGTTACATAGGTAAACTTGTGTCCTGGGGGTTTGTTGTACAGATTATTTTGTTGCCCAGTTATTAAGTCCACTACTCATTAGTTATTTTTTCTAATCCTCTCCCTCCTTCTACTCTCTTCCATCTGGTAGGCCCCAGTTTGTGTTTTTCCCTTCTATGTGTCCATGTGCTCTCATTATTTTGCTCCCAATTATAAGTGAGAACATGTGATATTTGGTTTTCTGTTCCTGCGTTAGTTACTAAGGATAATGAACTCCAGCTCCATCCATGTTCCTGCAAAGGACGTGATCTTATTATTTTTTATAGCTACATAGTATTCCTTGGTGTAGATGTATTGATAGCATATTTTCTTCATGTAGTCTACCATTGATGGGCATTTAAGCTAATTCCATGTCTTTGCTATTGTGAATAGTGCTGCAATGAACATATGCATGCATATGTCTTCATGATAGAATGATTTATCTTCCTTCGAGTACATACCCAGTAATGGGATTGCTGGGTTTGAATGGTAGTTCTGTTTCCAGGTCTTTTAGAAATTGCCACATTGCTTTCTACAATGGTTGGACTAATTTACACTCCCATCAACAGTATATAAGCGTTCCTTTTTCTCTGCAAAGTCTCCAGCAACTGTTATTTTTTACTTTTTCATAATAGCCATTCAGATTGGTGTGAGATGATATCTCATTTTGGTTTTGATTTGCATGTCTGTAATGATTCGTCATGTTCAGTTTTTTTCATATGCTTGTTGGCTGCACGTACATCTTCTCTAGAAAAGTGTCTGTTCATGTCCTTTGTGCACTTTTTAAGGAGGTTGTTTTGTCTTATAAGTTTGTTCAAGTTCCTTTTGGATGCCGGATATTAGACCTTTCTCAGATGCATAGTTTCTATACATTTTCTCCCATTCTGTAGGTTGTCTGTTTATTCTGTTGATAGATTCTTTTGCTGTGCAGAAGCTCTTTAGTTTAATTAGATCCCATTTGTCAATTTTTGCTTTTGTTGCAGTTGCCTTTGGCATCTTCGTCATGAAATCTTTGCCTGTTTCTATGTCCAGAATGGTATTGTCTAGGTTGTGTCCCAGGGTTTTTACAGTTTTGGGTTTTACATTTAAGTCTTTGATCCATCATGAGTTGATTTTTGTATAAGGTGTAAAGAAAGGGTCCGATTTCAATCTTTCAATAGATTGCATATGGCTAGCCAGTTATCCCAGGACTCTTTGTTTAATAGAAAGTCCTTTTCCCAATGCTTGTTTTTGTCAGCTTTGTTGAAGATCAGATGGTCATATGTGTGTGACCTTATTCCTAGGCTCTCTATCCTGTTCCATTGATCTATGTGTCTGTTTTTGTACCAGTACCATGCTGTTTTGGTTACTGTAGCCCTGTGGTATAATTTGAAGTGTGGTAACGTGATGTCTCTGGCTTCGTTCTTTGTGCTTAGGATTACCTTGGCTATTTGGGCTCTTTTTTGTTTCCATGTAAATTTTAAAATAGTTTTTTTCTAGTTCCATGAAGACTATCTTTGGTAGTTTGATAAGAATAGCATTGAAATTGTACATTGCTTTGGGCAGTATGTCCATTTAATGATATTGATTCTTCCTATCCATGAGTGTGGAATGTTTTTCCATTTGTTTGTGTCATCTCTGATTTCTTTGAGCAGTGTTTTTGTAGTTCTCATTGTAGAGACCTTTCACCTTCCTGGTTAGCTATATTCCTAGGTATTTTATTCATTTTGTCCGAACTGTGAATGGGAGTGCATTCCTGACTTGGCCTCAGCCTGATGGTTGTTGAGTATAGGAATGCTAGTGATGACTGTGAGTCATCCAGGTTCTTGCTGTGTTGAACAAAAAATTGGACAAAACGTACGAACAAAGCAATGGAAGACGAAAGCATAGATGTATTGAAGCAAAAATACACTACACAGGGTGGGAGTGGGCTTGAGGAAGTGGCTCTAGAGCCCTGGTTACAAATCTTCTGGGGTTTAAGTACCGTTTAGAGGTTTCCTATTGGTTATACCCTGTGTAAATGAAGACTTGGCCCACGACAAATCGGAAGTTGAAATGAAGGCTTAGCCTGTGACCAATAAGAGGCTGAAGCTACACCCGATGCAAATGAAGACTTGGCCCATGACCGATCAGAGGCTGAAGTCTCCCTGTCTCCAGATCCTATTCTCCTGCCTCAATTTTTTTATGGTGATTTTGTATCCTGAGACTTCACTGAAGTTGTTTATCAGCTTATGGAGATTTGGGGCTGTGACTATGGGATTTTCTAGGTATAGGATCATGTCATCTGCAAACAGGGATAGTTTGACTTTCTGTCTTCCTATTTGGATGCCTTTTATTTCTGTCTCTGGCCTTATTGCTTCAGCCAGGACTTCCAATACTATGTTGAATAGGAGTGGTGAGAGAGCATCTTTGTCTTGTACCAGTTTTCAAGGGGAATGCTTCCAGCTTTTGCCTATTCAGCATGATGTTGGCTGTAGGTTTGTCACAGACTGTTACTTTTAACTTACTAAGTTTACTATTTTAATTTTTTAAAATAAATTTCATTGTACATATTTATGTTATGGAGTTCATACAAATAGTAAAATGGTTACAATAGTGAAGCAAATCAACAAAGCCATTATCTTATATAGTTACCCCTTTTGTGAGTGTGTGGCAAAAGCAGCTAAAATCTACTCATTTAGCAGGAATCCCAAATACAGTACAACTCTATTAACTATAGTCCTCAAGTTCTACAATAGATCTCTAGACTTGTTCATCCTATAAAACTGCTGCATTGTATCCTCTGACCTACATCTTCCCATTTTCTACCACAATGACATCCACCCACCATATCACCCCTGGTAACCACTGTTTTATTCTCTACTCTATATATTTGACCTTTTTTTTAAGATTTTACATACAGGTGAAATTATACAATATTTTTCCTTTGGTGTCTAGCTTATTTCACTTAGCATAATGTCCTCCAGGATCATATATGGTATAGAAAATGGAACAATCTCTTTTTTTAAGGTGAAATAATATTCTGTTTTATACAAACAAACACCGTTTATCCATTTATCCCTGAACAAATACGAAAGTTATCACCATGTCTTGGGTATTGGAACATGGACATACAGATACCTTTACGAGGTGGTGATTTCATTTCCTTCAGGTATATGCAAAGCAAAGGGATTGCTGAGTCATACAGTAATTCTATTTTTAATTTCCTTAGAAACCTCCATACTGTTTTCCGTAATTGCTGCGCCAATCTACATTCCCACTAACAGTACACAAGAGTTCCCTTTGTGTCCGGAATTGGTTCCTTCCAGTGGGTTCTTGGTCTTGCTGACTTCAAGAATGAAGCCGTGGACCCTCGCGGTGAGTGTTACAGCTCTTAAAGATGGTGTGTCCGGAGTTTGTTCCTTCAGAGGTTCAGATGTGTCCAGAGTTTCTTCCTTCCCATGGGTTCGTGGTCTCGCTGACTTCAGGAGTGAAGCCACAGACCTTCACAATGAGTGTTATAGCTCCTAAAGCTGGCACGTCCGGAGTTGTTTGTTCCTCCCGGTGGGTTCACGGTCTTGCTGACTTCAGGAATAAAGCCACAGACCCTCGCAGTGAGTGTTACAGCTCACAAACATAGTGTGGACCCAAAGAGTGAGCAGCAGCAAGATTTATTATGAAGAGCAAAAGAACAAAGCTTCCACAGCATGGAAGGGGACCCAATGAGTTGCGCTGTTGGCTTAGATGGCCAGCTTTTATTACCTTATTTGGCCCTGCCCACGTCCTGCTGATTGGTCCATTTTACAGAGTGCTGACTGGTCCATTTTTACAGAGTGCTGATTGGTGCATTTACAAACCTTTAGCTAGACACAGAGTGCTGATTGGTGTGTTTACAATCCTTTAGCTAGAAGGAAAAGTTCTCCAAGTCCCTACCAGACCCGGAAGCCCAGCCAGCTTCACCTCTCACCTTTTTTCCATACCCTCACCAACATTTGTTATCTTTTGACTTTTTGGTAATAGCAAGACTTTTATTTTTATTTTAAAATGCTGAAAACTCAGAAAAGTAAAAATTATCCCTAATCTAATTTCACCCCCAGGAGTAATCCCTATTCATAATTAGATTCTTATTCTTCCCAACTTCTTTCCAAGTTTATAAAAGTATGTTTTTTACAAAAAATCATGGGATCATACTTTATATATTGTGTAACATTTGCTTATATTTTGCTCAATAATAATATCTCGATTCAATAAATATATAGCCACATTAACATTCTTAAATGTTTGCAGAGTATTCCATTGTAAGACTGCAGCAATCCCCTATCCCCTTGTATTGCCAAGCATTTAAGCTGTTTTCATTTGATCACTATGATTTTTTTTAAATCCAAAATAAACATTTTTATACACACATTGCACACATATCCAATTGTTTTCTTTAGGGTACATTTCTAAAAAATAGATCTACCAAACAAAAGGTATGGCCTCCAATAATTTGGATCCAATAATGCCTTTTTCCTTGTTCCTTGGTTATACTGGCCATTGTCAATTCCACAGTAGAATATGGTTTGTTTTGTTTTTAATTTGTATTACTTTCTTTAGAAGTAATAATGAAGCATTTTAAAGTTGTTTATTGGCCATTTTATTGCTTTATTGAATTTCCTGCTCTAGCAAATTTTTCTGTAGGAGAGATAATCATTCTATTATTTACTTGAAAGAGCTTTTCTCTTTACATTTTGTCATATGTAGCAACACTTGTCCCAGCTTATTGTGTTTTACCTTGGTTTATACTCTATTTTTCCATGCCTCAGTTTTAAATATACCAATATCCACCTTTCCTTTCATGGTTTCTGCCTTCAGTCATGCTTCAAAAGTTCTTCTTCACACTGAGATTTCATGATTTTCACCTACAATTTCCTCTAAATGTTATGATCATTTTATCTTTTATTTTTAAGTCTTTAATACACACAGAATTTATTTTTATATAAAATATGAGTTGGAAATATAACTTTATGTTTTCCAAAAAGAATAAGTCGATCTTCCCAACACATTTATTTAGAAATATATTCTCCCACTGACTTGAGACAATATCCATTATGTCATATTATTAGACATACTTGAGTCTGTTTTTAAACTTTCTAATCTATCCCATTGTCTGTTTACTATTATGCCAAGACCCTTAAGTTTTGTTTTTTTGTTGTCATTGTTTTGTTTTTGTTTTTGTTTTGAGACGGAGTCTCGCTCTGTTGCCCAGGCTGGAGTGCAGTGGCGCGGTGTTGGCTCACTGCAAGCTCTGCCTCGAGGGTTCACGCCATTCTCCTGCCTCAGCCTCCGGAGTACCTGGGACTACAGGCACCCGCCACCACTACCGACTAATATTTTGTATTTTTAGTAGAGACTAGAGACGGGGTTTCACCATCTTAGCCAGGATGGTCTCGATCTCCTAACCTCGTGATCCACCTGCCTTGGCCTCCCAAAGTGCTGGGTTTACAGGTGTGAGCCACCACGCCCAGCCGACCCTTCAGTTTTAATTTACTGAGATATTATAATTCATAGTGATTCTGTATTAGTACCCTGTTCTTTTCTTAAACAATTTTTCCTGGCTTTTTTTTTTTTTCTCAGAAGAACCTCAGAATGATTTTTCAATACCATGCTTTTTTAAAAAGCCCCATTTAGGTTTTGACATAAATTACAGTAAATGTATAAATTAATTTAGGAATAGAAACTCATTTTTAAAATTAAAATGCATCCCAGCAAAACTTCTAGAAGAAATTCAGATGTTAAAGGAAAAACAAAAGAACTGTGCATTTTATCAGAGATTTCAAGAATTTGAAGGCTTGTGTTATTAGTTTAGTCAAGTATGTTATGGTTGAGAAAACTTAAGACACAATGGTATTATTATGATTCTACTATTACAGGTGAGGAAACTGACTCCAAGTAAAGCAGCAACCACCACCACCACAAGAGCAACTAACAGCTGAGGAGCATTCATCATATTGCAGGCCCTGAGTGTTTTACACACATTGCCTCATTTTTTCCTTTTATTTGAAGAGAGGAAGACTTGATTCCCTTTACCTTCAAAATTGCTGAAAGTAATTTATGGGACAGCAGATAGGTACCAGCTTTATTGAGGGATTCTTGCCAGATCAAAACCAATAGCAGTTTAGGCCCATTTCAAATTTTAAATCAAACTTTTTTTTTAAGAGGAAATGCATTCTTTATCTCTGTTGGCTTAAGATTATGTAAACAGAATTTATGTGCTCAGTGACCCCACTTCATTGATTTGACAGGGGTAATTCCTATGTAAGAATGAGCTATTTCTCTAATGTATTGAGTAAATGCTTCCATGACAGCATATTTTCTCCATTCCTTTAATTAAATGGGCAATGAATTGAAGTGCAAAGGACTTTCTTTGAAATAGATGATCCATCCTCAACTCTCCATGTATCTTATTTGAAAAAAAAAAAAAAAGAGAGAGAGAGAGAGACCAACAGTGGAGGAGCAAGCTAAAAGTATCAATCCTAAAACTCCCCTAAAAGTTTGCCTGAGTGATATTGGAGGAGAGATAGGTGACCTGCAGAGAGAGACCCAGTAAGCACCTTCCCACAGTGTTCATGTCAACACTTTGGGAGGCATTGCAGGGTCACAGAAAAGCCCCACCTTGAAGCCTCACTGAGCAGTGTTCACATTGCCTGGACCTACAGAGGATGAATGCTCCTTTAACGGCGTTATGTCATTCCTGTTGTCTGAGCCTGAGACTTGAAGGCTGACGTAGACAGAGGTGAGGGAGAAAGAAGACACCGGGCCACCACATCAGTCTAATGGGCTCTGGCAATCAATGGGGTGGCAGGGTCATAGCCAGGTCACCCTCACATTCAACTCCCTAGGCAAGTCCCTCCTTGACTCAAAGGTTAGCCCCATGCTTACTTAATTGATGAGAGGCCAGAGGAGGCAGTGGAAGTACAGGGAATCAGCCAGCCAACTTGAGTCCTAGCTGCCCTACTTAACTTCTCCAAGCTTCCATTTATTCATCAGTGCAGAAAAGATAATAACCTTCCCTCATAGGGCTATTGAAAGATTCAGTGAAAAACAACATTTATGCTAAATGCCTGGCACATAGTAAGTACTCAATAAATGGTAGCTATTATTGTGTTTCTCAAGTAAGATTTGTCTTAATCATTTTCATGAAAAAGTAAATCTCTATTGCTCTTAAGTCTGTTTCTAAAGGAATGATAGGATCTCAGAATTGAAAGGGCCTTGAGAATTATTTAGTCTTTTATGCTATGTCCTCAAAACTTTAAGGTAGAACTATAGTTTTCACAGATAACAAGCAAACAGCCCTGATACGGGGAGCTCAAGAGAGCCCTCATTTTATGTTGCACAAAAATCACAAGCTTAATCACTTTGTGTTTAAGCTCTATGTCAACTCTGACCAATTCTAACAAAATGTTCAGGTTTAATACCAGTTAACTTTTTGTGAATTTGCTTATCTTTATATTACTGCCTTCAGTATGTAAGCCCCACCACATACAGTATTGGAAAAAAAAGAAGTCCACTTTCAGAAGACACATCTGCCAAAGAAAAAGAGAGAAAGAAAATCTCACACCACACCCAAACAGTGGTTAAATTGCTTATGTAAAGGTACATGTGAGTGGAGGCACTGTGGATGCACTCAAGAGCAGCTATATAATTTAGAGGGTACAGTGCAAAATGAAAATGCAGGGCTTCTTGTTCAAAAATTCATTACAAATTTCAAAACAACAAAAGACCATTACGCCAAACTCAGAGCCTTGTGCAACTGTATAGGCCACACGTCCTTGAAACCAGCCCTAGATGCACATTCCCACGTAGCCCTGAGCCTCGGGGTGGGCCTGCACATCAAAAGACCGTTCATGCTGCAGACCAGTAGGAAGATGCAGCAAGTGGAACACATCCTCCTACTGTCAACTGCTAAGGCACTAACAATAAACTAGAAACATTGCCTTTGGCCAAATTGAAACTGGCTTTAGTTCAGAATTAAATCAAGCTAAGATTAACTGAAATTGTCTCATCCTAATTTCTACCTAGACACAAATTCTAATGCTTTCAGTCTCAGAATAAAACGATATATGAGTATAGCAAATGTCATTCTACCTATTTAGGAAAACACTATAAAACTGACAAAAAAAATGTCACTAACCTCTGAAGGAATTTAATGACTTTAGCCAAAATGAATAACCAAAATACCTGTAAGATTGAAGCTAAGGCCTAAGTGATTTAAGGCCCAATTAGTAAAGTGATTACATCAATTTTCAAGATTTTATTATAATTGGTGAGTAGGTGATTAGGTATACAGTATTCCTAATAGTCTAATCTAACTTATGGGAGATGTGACTATTAATTTTGCTTTGAGGAGACATATGCAAAATTCACATTCAGTGAAATTCCCCAGTCAACATACAGGAAGATGCTGAAAAATTCAGTAAAAGCGAGCCGAATTTAAATCTTAAAGTTATTCTGAGTCATGAAAACAAGTGATATATACAAATGACAAAACATGAATTATATTAAATCTAAACTGATTCAAGAGCAAATATCTTTACCTGATTTGTTTGAAGACTTTTATTTCCAATATGGATATTCTGAAAATGGAGATGTTCTACTAAATTAAGGAGAGGTAAATTACATAAGTTCAGTATAATAAAGTAAAGGAATAGGAAATAATACTTTCGATGTAAGCTCAATTCGATGTTTGTACAACAAGCCAAGAATAATAATTTATCATGTGTTTAACTCCTAATGCCTTCAGACTAGGAAATGCTGATACCCTTGGCCAAGGCTGCTTCATGAAGTCCTTGTATAAGGGTACTTAAAACCAATCTCAAAGAGTTTTCTCTCTCTGGCTGCAATTCCTCAAAGTTTAGACTTTAAATGTAGAACCTACCACTTGTTTTATCCTAAGAGCATGGCACCTGGTCTTTTTCTGAAAGTTCTGAGATATAAACTGTGTCCCTGAATTTTGAGATGAAGTTTTAAACCACGCTTGATTTTGGCAGGTGATGGGAAGCCCAAGATTAAATCCAAACCTAGAGACACTCCCCAGTTGGACGGACATTATGAGCCCTAAAAAGACACTTGTGCATACCCCCTATCTGGAGCAAACAGCTTGCTTGTGTAGCCAGGGTGTTCCCATCATTCAATGGGCAAGACCATGAGGGCAAGGTCTTTGTCTTGTTCAGCTGTGAAAAAAAATTGTTGAATGAAAGCATTAACAAAGACAAAGCATTTGTTGGGTCCCTGCTCTAGGTCAAATCTATTCTATGCACTTTTCAGATACCTTCTTACATTTAATGCTTACTACCCTCCTGCAGAATAGATTTGAGATATTTTGGATGATTAAGGGAAGCATGGCTAAGCAGTTTGTCCAAGGACACAATTGGTGATCAAGCTGGGACTGGAGCCAAAGTCTTCTATCCCCAAGACCATGCTCTTTTGACGATGCCACAGAAGAAACTTCTGAACTGGTTTTGTCTTTCGATGTATTAGAACATCTCATCCGACTTCTGAGTTTTTGAAGTGCAATCTCTCCAATAATACTGGTAATATAAAACATATACTATCAATTATGAAATCTGTTGGGATGGGTTTCCAACCCCTATTTTCCTACCATATTTAGCAAATAACAGTCAAAGATCAAGGTGAAAAAAAAATGAGACCAAAGTTATTTGACAGCTTCCTTCTACTGAGGAGTATAGGTAGTTGAACGACCAATAAACAATTAAAATAAGTCAAGCTAAGCGAAATTCCTCCTATCGCCCCACCAAAAAAAGATTGAGGACTTCACATTTGGAAGTCTAATTTTATAGTTTTAATAACAAACTATAAAACCACACATATAACACCTGTCCAAAGCCAAGTGTTCAAGAAACACTTATGTGAAAAGAAGTTGCATTCTGATTTTCCAGAAAGGGAAAAATTGTCACCCCCTTAAGTAGCTATCCAATCATTTAGCCAAAGATAGTCCCAAAACCAATGGCAAGGTGACTGCCTACCTATGCCTACATTTTCACACAGGTACACTCAGCCAATAAGAATCAGAGAGAAGATAATTACAATCTTTCTTCACATTCTTCTTGTTGCTTAAATAATATTTTCCTTTTAAGAGTGATAAATCACTCTCTTCTGATAAATGGGCTGTTAATTTGAGTAGGCTGCATTTCCTTCTCCCTGCTTCATTGTGTGTGTGTGTGTGTGTGTGTGTGTGTGTGTGTGTGTGTGTATACACATACATACATACAGATATATACATATATTCTTTCTAAATCATTTGAGAATAAGTTGTATACATAATTCTTCTTTACTTGTTAAAATTTCAGTGTGTATTTTACACAGACAAGAATGTTATCATACATAACCACAGTAAAATTTTTAAAATTGGAAAATTGAACATTGATACAATACTGTTGTCTTCATGCCATATTCCAGTTTCACCAATTGTCTGAATAATGTCTTTTATAATAATTTTCCCCTTTTGTTCAGGATCCAAACCAGGAACACACGTTGCATTTAGTTGTCATGTATCTTTTGTCTCATTTAATCCAAATCGGTTACTTGGCCTTTCTTTGTCTTTCCCTGATCCTGACAGTTTTACAAACTAACAGGCCAGTTATGTTGTAGGATATCCCTCAACTTGGATTTGTCTGGTGTTTTACAGTAAGTAGATTAAATTCAGGTTATGCATTTTGTTAGCAGGAATGGCATAAAAATGATACTGTGTCCTTCCCATGAGATCATATTAGGAGCCTCATAATGTTGGTTTATCCCATGAATGGTGATGCTCACTTTGATCATTTGGTAAAGGTGGCATCTGCCAGGTGTTTCAGTGTAATGTCATCATTTTTCTTTCAGTAATTAATGAAAAATTTGGGGAGATATTTGGAACTATCCTTTGAAACTTTGAAAACTGTTCCTTATCAAATTTTTACCCACACTTTTAGCATCTATTAATAATCCTTTCCTGGTGCTTACAAAATGGTGGGTTTTTTTTAACTTCATCAATCCTCATTTTGTCTACATTTATTAGTTTGAGTTCTACTGTAAGAAAGAGCTTTCTCCTCCCCGCCTCACTTATTTGTTTATTTATTATTAGTATAGACTGATGAAGTTTTGTTTTGTTCAATGTGTTATTATCCATTAATGTCTTATTTTACTTTAAATATGGTGGTAGAAACAAGGACCATTTCTCAAATGTGAAAAAACTTCGACAGCTTTGAATGCAAAATAAATTGCCAAGAAATCAAACAAATTTGTTTTTTATTTCCTGCTTTCCCAAAGGAGTCAGATGTTACAAAAGAAAGCTTAGTGGAAGTGTTAAAAAATAAAATAAAAATTCATCATAAAATTGGATATTGATATGAAAGAGGCAAGCCTTGTAATTATAGTCAAGTGGCCATTATTGCCTTCATAAAAACTTTCACATCTTTTGCCTTTCATCTTTCTGGACCTTGTCTCAAGGAGGTGTAGGGTGCAAATACAGACTTTTTATCAGATCAATCACTCTCCCACAGACCAGGTGCTATGTACATTTACTGAATTGCTGTTTGAGATCATGATCATGTAATTATAATCACTGTTGGTTAGTTTAATTTAATACTGAAAGACATTTTAGATGATCAGAAGCCTTCCCTTCATGAACAAAAACAATCAAATGTAGTCTTTTTTAAAATTATTTCCTTTTAATGAACACAGTATAGCTAAGGGTTCTATCCCTTACTTCTAGATAAGATGTTCTTTATTTTATGAATTTGCAGCCCCCTGATTTCAGTTCAATGTTATTGTATGTTCAATGCTTGAACTTAACATGGGGATATTGCTATTTTTATTTCTCAAAAGTAGCACCAAAATGCTTACCAATATCAAATAAAGAGCTAGCATTTACTGAGCACTTACTATTTCCCAGTCACACCGCAAAGCATTTGCATTCATTATTTCACTTAGTTCTTAAAACTGCACAAGGAAATAAATTCAGGGAGGATGTTGAGGCTGTAAAGAGCTGAGGCACCTGTCCAGTGTCTGACAGCTTATTATATGTTTTGGACAGGTAATTGTAAGAAAGCTCCAGCCAGTCTCTCCGGAGTCTCGAATGTGCTGTAATGCCTCTGCCAGAGGTGAAGGAGGAGGGGTTCTTCTTCTGATAACAAAACCAGAATCCTTAATCCCAGCCCACCACATGATGTTATACCTCTTGAGCCATACTAAAGAAAACTCACTCCCCAGGATGGGAATCTAAGCTGGACTGCCTGAACTGCTCAGGCTCCCAACCTCAATTTTATCTTGGACTCCTCTTTCTCCCTCTCTTTCCCTTCCTCCTCACCATATCCAATTAGGCGTCAAACCCTAGCAAGTCTGCCTCCAAACTGTTAGATCCATTCTCTCCTTTCCACTGACCCTCTGCTAGTTACCCCACTGAGTATTCACCTCCCTACTGGGTTCTCTATTTCCTCTTTGGTCCTCCCCTTCAATCTTCATACCTGCAACAGCAAAGTTGTCTCAAACAGCCTGGATCATGACATTCACCGGCTCAGAAACACTCAAAGACTTCCCATTGCTTGCCACATGAATTCTTGTCAGTTCGGCATTCAGAGATGCCTGCCATTTGGTCCTTACCTGCCTCACCAGTTTACTAATCCCCACTCCAGTCTCTCCACCTTCACTCCACATGCACTGCCATATCTGCAATTTCCTAAGCTATCCCTCCACATTCCAGCTGTCTCTCTCCCTAGAACATCCTTCTTCTTTCACTCTTCCGTCAGTCCACAATCCTCACTCCTGCTGTTGGTCTCATTTCTTCCTGTCAAAGACCTACCTGTATAGTGAGGGCAAGGCCAGGCTTAAAAGAGTCAAAACCAGGCTACAAATTATCTATTAGGTAAGAAATACTTCAAAACTCCTTGTTCAAAAAGGGACTGCCTTAGGTTTAATCTCTCCTTCCTAGATAAGCCTGTTTCATTCTCTTTATAATTCTGTTGCTATACTTATCAAATTCTGCCACGCGTGAAAGCTAATTGTGCACACCTCCAACTCTCCCACCAGATTGTGAATGCTTGAGAAGTGAAAGCCATCTTAAACATCTTTATTTCCTTACAGGCAGATGTTGAACCGAATCTCCAGTTATTGGTAGGAAAATTTGTGGTTATAGGAAGATGATTTTTTTTTGTCTGTAATAGGTAAAAGTTATGAGATAGATATATATCTCAGTTACATATATTTGCTGTAAATATATATATACATGCACAGTTATATAGTTACATATGTATATATAACTATGACTAATAGTAAAAACGAATAAATATTTGTCAATTAAAATAAACTAAAGGTGTTGAGCGTAAATAGCTAATTATAAAATTTTACAAACCACACTTTCATTACTTGAGATTTGGCATCCACCCATCATTATGTAATGAGATAGTTATAGAACTTACATGGTTCTCTTCAATTACAAAATGAATAGATTTAAAATGCAAAATGAAGTTGATATCTTTTAATATGTAAAGAGCTCTTACAAATAGGAAGGAGAGTGCTAATTGCACAAAACAATAAAACAGGCAAACGGCACTAACAGCCACCTTTCAAAAAATAAATAAAATGGCTAATAAACATTAAAACTGCTTACTAGTAATCACAAACTGCAAGTTAATATAATGGTGCATCTTTTTTAAATCTATCAACTTGGCTAAATTTTTCAAAGCTCATGACCATTCTCTCTGTTGGTAGGCTTCTAAATTGTTATAAACTCGCTGGAATGTATTTTGGTGATATGTATCAAGAGATTTAAAAGATTCTATTTGGCCCAATAACTGCCCTCCTGGAAATTTATCAAGAGAAAATAATCAGAAATGTAGGTAAAGATTTCTGTTAAAGAATTATCATCGCAGAGTTACTCACAACAATAAAAAATTGGAAAAATCTAAATTATTAAATAAGAAATTCTATAACATCTATACAGTGGAATATTTTGCAATCATTAAAAATAACATTTTCAAAACCTATTTAATAATGTGTAAAATGACCAAAAGTAACAGGATAAAATAACGATACATTATGATCCTATTTTTGTTAAAATGTTTTGGTGAGATAACAGGTAATTTTTTTATTTATACACGACTACTTTTCCCAAGTTTTTACACAGACAAAATAATTTTTATTCTTTAAAACCCAAAATGAAAATAAAAAGCAATACTTAATTGTCTTATTCCCAGTAGGAACCAAAACTCGAAGACCAAACAAGTCCGTTTTTTATTTCCTCAGAGAGTGAAAACGACCGACTTTAAGAAATTGCCAGAATGCTGCTGTAAGCTCCCATTTCAAAGAAATGGTGTGGTGTTTGTAATGGATAAATTTGAAGAGACAGCCAGTATTTTTCTCATCTGTGATATATCATTTCTGCCTCTGATATAATCTTTAAAAAGAAAAAAAAATCCACTTCCACTTCCCTTTAACTCCCTACAACTGTACAGACACCACTTGGTAATAAAAACAGCCTTAAAACCATGTGCCTCATTATTTCACAGCTACTAACCATAAATAACAGTCTCATACTTTGGGGATTATAAATTATTCACATGAAAGTAATGCCAAATTATTAAAAGCCATTTGGATGAATCTGTGACCTCCTTTGACAGCCACTGGTTTGAGTGACAGCCTGCAAGTCAGTGTGGTCAAAGCCTATATGGACTAGCCAAGACAAGCTCTTCCTCTTACTCACCAAGTTGCTTTGGTTTGAAGCCAGATGAACTACAATTCTGAGAAGAGAAAAAGCATTATTCCATTCTGGAGCTCTGTTTGGGGTGATAAGTGTACCTTGGGAAATAGGAATACTCTTAATCCTTAATAGTTAACAAATCACTTTCACATGTATTAAACCTAATCACTTGCCATTTTTTAAAGAATTGCTGAGATATCTGGATTTTCTTGGAGATACAAAATAGCTTCTGCTGTAAATGCAAGAATGAAGAACATTTATTTACAATGCAGTATGAGAAATATCTATTCATTTTGTCATACTTTTGTAGTGAATAACATTTTGCTAAATGATACATATAGCAGAGCATAAAACCAAAAACACATACTCTTTTTTTTTTTTTCTTGAGATGGAGTCTCGCTCTGTCCCCCAGGCTGGAGTCCAGTGGTGCAATCTTGGCTCACTGCAACCTCTGCCTCCTGGATTCAAGCGATTCTCCTGCCTCAGCCTCCCAAGTAGCTGGGACTACAGGCACGTGCCACCACGCTCGGCTAATTTTTTGTATTTTTAGTGGAGATGGGATTTCACCGTGTTAGCCAGGATTGTCGCAATCTCCTGACCTCCTGATCTGCCCGCTTTGGCCTCCCAAATACTTAGATTACAGGCGTGAGCCACGGCGCCTGGCCATAATCAAAACTTGACTATCATAAGATCACTTCCGTGTAGTAACAGGTGACCGAGCTCAGAATTCTGTAAGTACACCCTACCTGCATTGCCTTCCCTTTGGAAAGCCATATCTTTGCTCAGCTTGTAGTAAAAGATGCTAATTTGATCACACTGATTCCTTTTAATGCAAAGACTGAATTGTTTTTAGACCACTGGTGATTAATGTGGGTATTGATTAGCTGATCAATAAGGCCACAGTGTCTAATTATTGATAATCCCTCTCCAAATGAAAGATCGAGTGTAAGGAGTCCCAGTTACAGAGTTCAAAACACAAAGTGATTCAATGTGATGCTTGGTAATTGAAAGTCAAACTAATCCCATAAATTAAATCACAACAATCCATAACATTTACCTGATAAATCCTCTGGAAGCTGTATTTAATTTTTACTATCCTGGACTTGTTTCCCCCTGTGAATGTCTTAAAGCACACAACTTGTTTAGGGAGGTAGAAGTCATTCTAATGTGATTTATCTTTATGAAGTAAGGGATCTAATGGCACCATCACTGATGATTACATATTTTAAATAATGGTTTCAACTCCATATCACATTATAGGATGAAGAATAAAGAAAACTTACCATGAATGCTCAAGAGAATGAAGACTGTCCCTAATACCTGGACTCACAGACCTGAAGATTATGAGATTATGAACTCTCTCTCTTGCTCTTCTATGGTTTAAAAGACTTATGATTGTCATACAGCTAGCCAGAGGGCAAGACAGGCTTGGGGATCTAGGTCTGTTACAACTGCTGCCCTTTCTTGTCATGCAAAGAGTAGGTAAGCATTATTTTGAACTAGGGTCAAAAATGTACTCATATAGTCAATGGCCATGATATGCAATAAAAATAAAATTTATTTTATATTCTTAAACAGATCTCAATTTGCTCCAACACCCCTGAAATTTCCACTGGCAATGTAGGGGCAAGGTGAGGAGACCTTGCCAATGAAAGATCAATCTCCATTTGAGGTTACCTCAGTCTCTTTTAGATACATGCTTGATGTGGAAAACCATTTCTTCCTTCTCCCTTGCTCCTCCTCAAGATTGCATCCAAGTCTATGAGGGCTTATGTGACCTCATGGGAGTAAGAGAGAAGAGATTTTGATCTGTATGGGCTTTTGCCTGTCTACTGGAATTCACTAAAGTCTGCCAGGGAGTGGCAGATCTGATTCCTTGGAGCTCTGTACTGGTCACTACTAAGGCACCGCTCCTCCTGCCTAGTCGTTTTTCTTCTGTTTTTTCTTTTGCAATTTTATTTTGACACATTTGATATCTGCAAAACAATCAGCATAATGTAAATATGAATTAGAGAGTATAATAATAAATACTCATGAATCCACCACCAACATAAGAAATCATCAGTGCCACTGAAATCTCCTATCAGTCTCTTCCCAGTCCCCCCAACCCAGGTGTAACCACTCTTCTTAAGTTTTCTGTTTATCATTCCTTTCCCTTATCTCTAAGAATTTACAATATGGACTTATGTGCTCAAAAAGTATAGCTTTTTGTTTTGCTTGTCTTTGAATATCATATCATGGTTCATAGTGTATGCATGCTTTATGGCTTACTTTCTTTTACTCAAGATTCTAAGATTCATGTATTCTTATCTCTGTGAATTCTTAAGCCAAAGTCCAAGTTGGTGAGAACAGAGTCTCCAAGGAACCCAGATTGCATTTTCATCTTGCCTTTGCTCCTCAAAAACATTCCCTTTCCTCCCACTGTGCTGAGGTTTCTACATCCTCCTCCTACCTGGTGAGAACATCTCTTTCATCATATTGTCCTCTCTGCACAATTATTTGGAGTAAAACTCTATCATACATACATTAATCAAACCAGGCTGTTTATATGTAAATGGAAGCTTTATAAAATTTAGGAAATCTCACTCTTTCCTAAGAAAGCCTAGCTTTTGGACTTCTATTTCCAGATAAGGCAGTGTACCTTGCATCAATCCAACCGTCACATTAAAACATCTTAAAAACTGTATATAGTGCTTTGTTGTTGTTGTTGTTAAGCAGGTACTTGAAGCCATCGAAGAGCAACCAAAGCATCCCAGACTTGAGGAGCCCAGATCTCAGAGAAAAGCAAAAGATACTGAAAGTGAGCTTGACTTTCTCTGCCTTCTCTCCTCATAAAGCATTTGCCAATTTGTAAGAGGTTCATATAAGAGGCTTTAAAGAAAGTGGCAGCTCAGCACTAGTGTCAATAAATATAGAGGGGTGAATTAAGTATCTATATGGAGAAAAATTAATCTTGACCTTCTACCTTGTACAAATACACAGAAATTATCTCCAGGTAGATTTTAGACATATATGGGAAAAGTAAAACATCAAAGCTTTTAAGAGATGACATAGGAGAATGTCCTCATGACCTACAGGTGGGCAAGGATTTCTCAGACAAAATATAAAAGCTTTAAAATCAATCATAAAGGAAAATATTGATAAATAAGACCACTTTAAAATTAAGATGCTTTTTATGAAAAGACACCTTTAAAAACATAAAAAGGTAAGCCAATAGGAAGAAGGTATATTTCTGACAAAAATTTTATTTACAAAGGTATAGAGATCTATAAATCAACAAGAAAAAACTGCCAGAACAATTTTAATGAGAAAAATAAACAAACCAAAAAGACCACTTGAATAAGCAACTTACAAAAGTAGATAAATGGCCAGTAAAATATGAAAAGGTGGTCAACATCATTAGCCACTAGGGAAATGCAGTTTAAAACTACCATGAGATCCTACCACACACACACAAAATAGCTAAAATAGGGCGGACAAGTCACAGTAGCAAGTATTGGCACCTGGAATTTTTACTTACTGTACTGAAAAATAAATTGTAGTATGGTCATAACATGAAATACTATAGATCTGTGAAATTGAAGAAACTAATCTGCACACAACAGCATGGCTAAATCTCACAAACCTAATTTTGGGAGAAAGAATTCAGATAAAAATTACCAAATACTGGATGAGTCATCTTACATAAAGTTCAAATATAGGCAAAACAAATCTATGTTGATAGAAGTTAGACCAGTGGTTACTTCGCTGGGGCATAATGAGAGGGAGGGAGCAGAGAAACTTCTGGGCCACTGGTAAAACTCTTTATCTTGATGTGGATAGTGGCTACCCAAGTGCATACACTTTGCAGAAATTCATCAAGCTGGACACTCATGATTTGTGCACTTTTTGTCAGTACGTTCTAGTCAATTGAAAAATTTACTTTAAAGAAAAACCAGCCTATCTTTTGAGACAATTATCTTAGTGCAGATTAGAAGTCCTATTTCATCATTGAATCTTTCTCTCTTTTTATTCTGCCTCTGGCTGGATAGAAGAATCATGTAAAAGGAAGTACCAAAAGGAGAAGAACGTTAATATAATTCAAAAATATTATCCCTGTTACACTTTTCAGAAAACCTAGAATCAAAAGAACAGAAATAAATTGACAAATGGGATCTAATTAAACTAAAGAGCTTCTGCACAGCAAAAGAAACTACCATCAGAGTGAACAGGCAACCTACAGAATGGGAGAAAATTTTTGCAACCTACTCATCTGACAAAGGGCTAATATCCAGAATCTACAATGAACTCAAACAAATTTACAAGAAAAAAACAAACAACCCCATCCAAAAGTGGGCAAAGGACATGAACAGACGCTTCTCAAAAGAAGACATTTATGCAGCCAAAAAAACACATGAAGAAATGCTCATCATCACTGACCATCAGAGAAATGCAAATCAAAACCACAGTGAGATACCATCTCACACCAGTTAGAATGGCCATCATTAAAAAAGCAGGAAACAACAGGTGCTGGAGAGGATGTGGAGAAATAGGAACACTTTTACACTGTTGGTGGGACTGTAAACTAGTTCAACCATTGTGGAAGTCAGTGTGGCGATTCCTCAGGGATCTAGAACTAGAAATACCATTTGACCCAGCCACCCCATTACTGGGTATATACTCAAAGGATTATAAATCATGCTGCTATAAAGACACATGCACACGTATGTTTATTGCGGCACTATTCACAATAGCAAAGAGTTGGAACCAACCCAAATGTCCAACAACAATAGACTGGATTAAGAAAATGTGGCACATATACACCATGGAATACTATGCAGCCATAAAAAATGATGAGTTCGTGTCCTTTGTAGGGACATGGATGAAACTGGAAAACCTCATTCTCAGTAAACTATCGCAAGGACAAAAAACCAAACACCGCATGTTCTCACTCATAGGTGGGAATTGAACAATGAGAACTCATGGACACAGGAAGGGGAACATCACACTCCGGGGACTGTTGTGGGGTGGGGGGAGGGGGGAGGGACAGCATTAGGAGATATACCTAATGCTAAATGACGAGTTAATGGGTGCAGGAAATCAACATGGCACATGGATACGTATGTAACAAACCTGCACATTGTGCACATGTACCCTAAAACCTAAAGTATAATAAAAAAAAAAGAACAGAAATAGGTGTAAATTAAAACTGTAATATATTTCTTCAGATAATGGCAAAAATATCTTTGAGAGGATATGCTTTGTGGTAATGAGGATGTTTGAATATAGACATTCTATATCGTATTGGTACATGCATTCTGGAGGAAAATTTGGAAAAAAAAACTTTAAAATGCATACTATTTGACCTAACAATGGCCTTCCCAGGAATCTGACTTAAAGGAAAGAAGATCTGTGCAGGGATTTACCCACAAAGCTTTCTTTGCAATATTCTTTAAAATATAAAGAAATGTAGAAAAAAAATCTGTTCAAGAGTAGAAAAATTATGCCGCATTTATATGTAAAATTGTAGAAAAATATCTATTGAGAAAGCGTGATGTTCATATGTATTTTTCATTATTTTTACTTGACAAATAGTTTTTTATATTAATGGAGTATTATGTGGTATCTCAATATATGTAGCCATTGTGGAATGGTTATATTAAGCCAATTAACATATCTATCACCTCACATACCATTTTTTAGTAAGAACATTTAAAATCTATTTTTAAAACAATTTTGAAGTGTACCATATATTATTACTAACTATGGTCACCTTGCTGTGCAATAAATCTCCGAAATATATTCCTCCTGTGTAACTGGAACTTTGTACTCTTTGGTCAACTTCTTCTCACTGCCCATCCCCCCACTCCCAGCCTCTGGTAACCATCATTCTACTCTCTACTTTTCTAAATTCAACTTTTTATAGATTCCATATATAAGTGAAATCATGTGGTATTTTTCTTTCTGTGCCTACCTAGCTTATTTCACTTAGCATAATGCCCTCCAAGTTTGTTCATGTTGTCACAAATGGAAATTTCCTCCTTTTTTAACACTGAGTGGTATTCCATTGTGTATATATACCACATATTCTTTATCCATTCATTCATTGATGGACACTTTAGGTTGATTCTATGTCTTGGATACTGTGAATAAAGCTACAATATTCATACTTTGTTATACGTGAGAGAAAGCAAGTCATTAAATATAAGTAGACAAGACAGGATTTCGCTTTGCTAATATGCATTGAAGAAAAGTCCAGAAGAGCACACCTTAAAAAGGAAGAATTGCCTGTGAATGATGGAGTCATTTGCTCATTAATTAACTCAACATTTAGTCTATACACCAGGCCCAATGTTTGAAAACACATGTATTAAGATAGACACATACTCTGCCAATACGGAGGTTAAAGCCTGGAAGAAGTCAGAAAACACCACCCATCAGCTGGGCATGGTGGCTCAGCCTGTAATCCCAGCACTTTGGGAGGCCAAGGTGGGAGGATCACTTGAAGCCAGGAGTTCAATATCTGCTTGGGCAATATAGTGAGACCACCCCCCTGATCCCTACAAAAAAAATTTTTTTAATTAGCCAGGCATGGTGGTGCACACATGTAATCTTAGCTACCTGGGAGGCTGAGGCAGGAGGATCTCTTGAGTCCAAGAATTCAAGGCTGCAATGAGCTATGATCAGGCCACTGCACTCCAGCCTAGGCAACAAGGCTAGACCTTGTCTCTTTAAATAAAAATAAAAATAAAAAACCATCTGACCCCATTAGAAACCTCCCGAACAAAGGCACCTAAACCATTGTAGGCATTAGAGTTGTTCAAAGCATTCATAGGCAAGAAGTGAAGGCTTTTTAACCTGAAGTTTCCCAGCTACAATTTAAGGACATTTCCTCTGGCTGTTTGCTCAGCAAAGGTGAGAAAGAACTGGTCACCTCCTGTCTCCAGTTGCTCCACACTAGAAATGGAAATCAATTTAAAATTATTAAATCATTTCTAAGAGCCAAGAGGGTCATGGTGTCATTTTTGAGTTCGAGTTTGTCTTAAATGCTAAGGCCAGCCTCAAAATATAAAAAGAGCAGAGCAGAGGCATAATTAAAACGAGTGAGATTCATATTTTCTCATTTTATTTATTCTTGATCTGGGCACCCATGGAATAATAGTTCTATACATTTAGTCACACAATAATTGTAACCTAGTGGTTGAAAGCAGAGATATTGGAGCCAGGCTTCCTGGGTTCAAATCCTATGTCTGACATTTCTGAGTTTTGTGAACAAGGACAAGTTACTTAAGCTCTCTGAGCCTTAGTTTCCTTATCCGTAAATGCAGGTAACAATAGTAAATACAGTACGCTGTTGTGAAGATTAAATGTGATGATATAAAGTTCTTGTGACAGAGCCTACCTGGTGAAAAGTAAGTTCTCAAAATTTGTTTATATTATTGCATTCTCAATATAAAGTGACTCCCCTCTTTAATGCAAACATAAAGGATTTCTGCACATACTTAAGTTGCAACATACCCAAATCAAGAATTCACACAAAAGAGGCCGGGTGCACTGGCTTACACCTGTAATCACAGCACTTTGGGAGGCTGAGGCGGGTGGATCACTTGAGGTCAGGAGTTTGAAACCAGCCTGCTCAACATGGCAAAACCCTGTCCCTACTAAAAATGCAAAAATTAGCCGGGTGTGATGGCGCACACCTATAGTCCTTGGGACTATAACTTGGGAAGCTGAGGCAGGATAATTACTTGAACCAGGGAGTCGGAGGTTGCAGTGAGCCAAGATCATGCCACTACACTCCAGCCTGGGCAACAGAGCAAGATTCTGTCAAAAAAAAAAAAAAAAGAAAGAAAAAGAAAGAAAGAAGGAAAGAAAGAAAGAGAGAAAGAAAGAAAGCTAGAAAGAAAGAAAGAAAGAAAGAAAGAAAGAAAGAAAGAAGAAAGGAAGGAGAGAGAGAAACAAAAAGAAAGAAAGAGAAAGAAAAGAAAGAAAGAAAGAGTTCACATGGAAGAAAAAGAGCCACCTCGCAGCACAATCTATCAGATTATATCCGAAATTTGAAAATTGAGTAATTAATTATCTGGCTAATTTGTTCAAATTAGATAACCAATAAGAAGTGCTAAATCATTTTTTTTACAAACAAATCTTTGTTTTTATTTTAAAATTTGTCCTCTGTTCTTCACTTCGTATTTGCCACTAGAATGTCAATTTCCTGTATTCCATGCTGCTCAGCACCCATCTAAGCCCATACTCTCCTGGAACCTCCTGTCTCATTGTGGCTTCAGAGGAGCAGGATGGTGCAAAGACTGCTTGGAAGTGATGTAGACACCGAAGAGGTCATGTTTGACAATTACTTTTGCCCTGCCAGTCCCCAAGCTCATGGATTATTTACATAGTGCTTTACAATTGCTGGATCAGATCATATAATTCTCTCTCTAGGTGTCATGGTTGGTTAGATAACTCTAGTTATAGCCTCATTCACTTAAGTCATAATAATTTCATATGTACAACAAGCATGGAGCCATGTGAGGCTGGGGAGATTTAGGGATTGCTCTGCCTAAAATCCATAATCACTGCATTCAGCATAATCAAGATCCCATCCTTTCTTTCTTACAGTATCAGAAGAGGGGGAGGGAGGGAGGCAAAAAGGGGAGAAGAGAGGGAGAGAGGAAGGAATCTCATGATACCATATCCCCCCCCTCTAGTTCTTCATTTTGTTGTTTTCCTTTTATAGGAAACTAAGAAATGGAGGAAACTCCTCCATATAGGTTACTCCATGGCCTTTCTTCCCATTCCCTCTTAAACCATCTCCAGAGTTTCACGTCTACCACACTACCAAAGCTTCTCCCTCCATGCTGTTAAAAGCTATAATCAATTCTCATCTACTCTAACCTCTCTGTTACACCACCAGCTCTTTCTCTTGTCCTTCCTCAAGATTTCTGTCCCTCTTCCTCTAATTGCCTAACATTATTGGCTCAATATTGGTAAAATTTCCACTCGCCTGGAACGATGGATGACTTCTGGACTTCTGCTCCTCCTGAACCACAAAAAAAGTGAGTCTGGAACCTTGAGAAAAAGAATCATCCTATATATAAACCCATTTTTCAATCAGTGGTAAATCAGCACCTTCTTGGTCCTTTATCTCCCACAAACATAAAAAGTCTGGTTTGAAAGCAATCAAGAAGTAAAAAATTTCTAAGAAATCAGTGCTGAGAAAGTTCACCTTCTGTTGCCTCACCCACTAGTTGTGGGTAACTCTAGGTGATCTTTACTAAATTGAGGTGAAAATCTGAATGATTAGCAAAGATTGTTGAGAGTGATGAGAGACAGAAGTCTGCTGTTCACATAGTTCCTCCTCTCTTCCCTCCTCCTCTCACCAATGATTATGGGATAAATATGTCAGGAGGAAAAGCTAGATTGAAAAAAGAAGGAAATTATTGCAATTCCTCTGAATATGTTCCATTTTCTCTTTCTTCCTCATTTCAACATAGCATGCACTAGTAAAATTGTTAAATTTCCAGATGAAAAGAAGGATGTAACATCTTATAAAAATAACTAACTTTCCCAACAAATCCCCCCACTTGTGATCATGTACATTAATGATTTTATGTAAATGTGTACATATTAGTTTGTACTCAGTAGATGTTCAATAAATATATAAATGGGTGCATAAAAATTAGTGAGGTTGACAGAAGCTCTTCTGTCAAAGTGGAATAACAAAATCAGATCTTAGAGAACATCTTTGCAAGGTGAAGAATTTTTAATAGATAAACTCACTGAACCAATTGAAAGCCAGCAGTCATTGACCAGCACCTCTTTAAATGGTTAATTCGATTCAACAATATTTTATTGTAGTCTACTGTGCAATAACTGTATTAGTCGCATTTTAAGCACTAGAACCAGATACTTTTTTTTTATTTTATGTATGTATGTATGTATTTATTTATTTTAGAAGAAGAGTTTCACCATATTGCCCATGCTGGCCTCAAACTCCTAGGCTCAAGTGATCCTCCCACCTTGGTCTCCCACAGTTCTGGGGTTACAGGCAGGAGCTACCATGCCTGGCCACGAAAAACTTTTAAAGACAAAAAAATGAGAGACACGAAGATGTAGCTTCTACTAAGGCCCAACAGTTGTGAAACCCCAAAGCTGCATCTGAAGCAGTCAACATCAATCTAAGCCATAAGCTGTATATGAGCTTAAATTCCAAACTTGTACCTTCATTACCATATTTCAACTAATTCTACTTTAGAACAAACCCTTCTTCTGGTGGTTACTCACTGATAAATTATTAGAAATAACTGAAGTCAGAAGTTTCAGGACAGGCCATGCATGGGGGCTTATGCCTGTAATCCCAGCACTTTTGGAGACAAAGACAGGAGAATCGTTAAGCCCAGGAGTTTGAGACCAGCCTGGGCAACAAAGAGAGATCCTGTCTCTACAAAAATTTTGAAAATAAAAATAAAATGAAAAAAGAAGTTTCAGGACAAATTTTAAAGAGGTTTGCTTTATATTCTTATAGAAAAACTCATAGAACTTGCCATACCTGCAGAAAGTATCATGTGAAAATATTAGGTTGAATAGGGATTTTGATTTTAGATTGGAGGATAAATCCCTAAACTTTTGAAGCTAATGTCTTAGAGGTTTCTATTAAACAACTCTTCGTGTCATAAAGTCCTAAACTAAGTTGAATCCAGGAAAATAATTTTTAAAAATTATATTTCATGAAAAATAATTGCATCTTTAATAAGGATCCAAAAAAAATCTCCTCTAATGGAACTGAGTAAATTTAAAGTTGCCACATAACATTTTCTTCCTTCATTTCACAAACATTTCTTATATTTCTCTTCTGTGTCAGGTAGCATGCTCAGCTTTGTATAAGGTTTTATAATGTATACAAATGCATCATCTCCCTTGATCCTCCTAACAGCCCTTTGGAACTACTGCTAGTATTATTTCCACTTTACAGTCAAATAAATTGAGGTTTACAGAATTTAAGTGCCTGAGATCAGTAAATAAGAAATAGAGCTCATTCTTAACCCACAATTTTCCCATGGAATTGGATATCTTGCTTAAAACTATGTTAACTACTATGTCCCAAAATAAAATCTTCACCAGATTTTAAGTCACAATAATTTAGATTTTCCGTGTTTCTTTCAACCAATCAAAGCCTGAAAGGTTCCGTAACAAAACCACAACCCTTTACAGCATGGTTTTGTGAGTTGTCCCTCTCTAAGTGAGACATGTTATTTTGGGCAGCCTCATGTGATGAAAGAGATAATGGGCTCTTTGGGCAGTAATAAAAACAAAATTACTGCTCTAACAGTAAGTAAAATAGAAATCGAAACTTAAAAAAATAGGATTTTCTGATTTCACAGATAAGCCATCAAGAAGCTTTGGGTTTTACATCTCAGTGTTATTTTTCCTGTCACTTAAAATAGTAACATGCCAGTATATGTTTTCTGGGCTCATTTTAACATGTAAATGAACAATTCATATTCTGTCTTGAAAAAACAGGCTTTCACATACAGGATGAACAATAGGGAAATATGGGAAGGAGGTGCACCCGAGGGCTATGCTGGCCAGGCCTCCCTGCAGCCCTCCCTGCAGCCCTCCCTGCTGTGCAGCACAAGGCAGCACAGGACAGCAGGTCAGGGAGGGACGAGGGGAGACCTAGCCAGCATTGCCCTCAGGAGCCCCCCCAGGGGAGCTGGGGCTTCATGGTCACATACAGTCAGGAAAGCCTGGGTGTTTGAGGCAGAACATCCCTGAGACAGTACATTTTTGTTGTTTTGTGTTTTTTGTTTTTTTTTTGTCTTGAGGGCGAAGATCCAGGTGGCATTTAACCAACCAACAAAGCCCAAAAGTGAAAATCTGAGGGAGAAGAGGTCACACCCAGTAGTTCATTCAGTCAGAAAAGTCTGTTTTGGCAAATGTAGCAAATGAATGAGGACTAAAATGAAACAGACAGCACAGGGAAACCACTAGCAATTCTTGAGCAGAAGGAATTTAAAACAGTGAAAGAGTGCAGATTTTATCCTATTTTCAAGCTAGGAAATTAGTCTGCCACAGCTTTATGGATGCTGGCAGAAGACACAAGACTCCTAGGTCAGAAACAGAAGACTTTATATCCAGAGCACAGCAAGCAACATTAGCATCAGCATATTTACATCAGTTTGCCTTGCTCCCAAGTTCCCAGGGGCAATGTAGATAGACCCTCAGAGGTGTCTGCTCATGCATGGGTTACATTATGAGAAGGGAAATCTGAGCTTAGGGAACATGAATCTCTTATAATGGGCAGTAAGCTTGCTAGCTCTTTGCTCTGGAGGAAGACACTATCTCTGTCTTCCAAGGATGTTCACCATACAAATATATTGAAAAGATAGTTAGGAACAAAAGGCAATCAGTGTCTTTCTTGCAAGATATATACAAATTCAAGAGACTCAGGGAGAATTGTGTCTGCCAACAAAGGGCTGCCTCCTGTGTGGTTCTACAACCAGTTCTTCAGCTGTGGTCACTTAAAAGAACAACTGTGACCCAATCATGCTATACTTTCTGAAAAGCTAGGCAAGAAGGAAAGAATCTGTCTTACATTGGGCTCCCTAAAAACAGACATTAAGATGAAGTATCACATGCAAATAATAACTTATTATTGAAATTATCTCAGGACAATCCTGAAAGAAACTGCTATACGTGAGTCCCTAAAGCTGAGCTATAAACTCATAGACACTTCCAGTCTTTGGAGCTGGCAAACAAAATGACTCCAGTAGTTGAGGGGCAGACTTTCAATGAGTCACAGGTTCAAGTCATCAGATGCAAAAGCACATTGAAGTCAGGGAGAAATACAAGGAAATAATAAAAGAGAGCTAAGGGGGTCTGGGCCAGAGGCCAACAGTGTTTGCTATGAAACAAGAAAGCTCCAGACAAGTTATTGCTTCAAAAACTTACAATTTTCTATATTTTGTTCATTCAGTAATGAGTCCCTACTATGTGCCAACCACAGCACTAGGTGCTAATAGCACAGAGATAAATAACACACAGTCCATTTGCCTAAAGCATTCGCAATTCAGTGCGAGAAACAGACAAGTAAACCAACGTGTGATATTTTGTTGACAAAGACAAAAGGGAAGCAAAGAGTGACTGAGAGTCAAAGAAGGCATCACAGAGGGGTTGGCTTCTTAACTAGGTCTGAAAGGTGAGTAATAGACCAATGGAACAGAACAGAGCCCTCAGAAATAATACCACACACCTACGACCATCTGATCTTTGACAAACCTGACAAAAACAAGAAATGGGGAAAGGATTCCCTATTTAATAAATGGTGCTGGGAAAACTGGCTAGCCATATGTAGAAAGCTGAAACTGGATCCCTTCCTTACACCTTATACAAAAATTAATTTGAGATGGATTAAAGACTTAAATGTTAGACCTAATACCATAAAAATCCTAGAAGAAAACCTAGGCAATACCATTCAGGACATAGACATGGGCAAGGACTTCATGTCTAAAACACCAAAAGCAATGGCAACAAAAGCCAAAATTGACAAATGGGATCTAATTAAACTAAAGAGCTTCTGCACAGCAAAAGAAACTGCCATCAGAGTGAACAGGCAACCTACAGAATAGAAGACAATTTTTGCAATCTACTCATCTGACAAAGGGCTAATATCCAGAATCTACAATGAACTCAAACAAATTTACAAGAAAAAAACAAACAACCCCATCAACAAGTGGGCAAAGGATATGAACAGACACTTCTCAAAAGAAGACATTTACGCAGCCAACAGACACATGAAAAAATGCTCATCATCACTGGCCATCAGAGAAATGCAAATCAAAACCACAATGAGATACCATCTCACACCAGTTAGAATGGAGATCATTAAAAAGTCAGGAAACAACAGGTGCTGGAGAGGATGTGGAGAAATAGGAACATTTTTACACTGTTGATAGGACTGTAAACTAGTTCAACCATTGCGGAAGACAGTGTGGCGATTCCTCAAGGATCTAGAACTAGAAATACCATTTGACCCAGCGATCCCGTTACTGGGTATATACCCAAAGGATTATAAATCATGCTGCTATAAAGACACATGCACACGTATGTTTATTGTGGCACTATTCACAATAGCAAAGACTTGGAACCAACCCAAATGTCCATCAGTGATAGACTGGATTAAGAAAATGTGGTACATACACACCATGGAATACTATGCAGCCATAAAAAATGATGAGTTCATGTCCTTTGTAGGGACATGGATGAAGCTGGAAACCATCATTCTCAGCAAACTATCGCAAGGACAAAAAACCAAACACCTCATGTTCTCACTCGTAGGTGGGAATTGAACAATGAGAACACTTGGACACAGGAAGGGGAACATCACACACTGGGGCCTGTCATGGGGTGGAGGGAGGGTGGAGGGATAGCATTAGGAGATATACCTAATGTAAATGACAAGTCAATGGGTGCAGCACACCAGCATGGCACATGTCTACATATGTAACAAACCTGCACGTTGTGCACACATAACCTAGAACCTTAAGTATAATAATAAAAATAAAAGAGTTCAAGAGCCAGATTATTCTCTCCAGGAGCAGATAAGAGAGGGAAAGAAATGCCATCCAAATCCATCTAAAATCCAAAGCACACACATGGCCCCTTTTGGAAGCATGGACAGATAGGTGTGCAGTATAATGGTTAATACTGTGACATACCCTCAACTTCTAATGGGAACACAGGTCTCAGTTCATCCTCAGTTCTGCCATGCAAAAGAGAAAGGCGGCATGAGTTAACGTCAAGGGTACTTTGGGGCCCTGATAGTAGGGGACAAAGCACTCAATGGAATATGTGAAGAGGTTAAAAGCTGTTATTGCATTTAATTCTGTTTAAAATGGTAATAATAATGCCATTGTGGGAATCTGTCTCTTGGACATTTCCTTTCCTAAAGTTCTTCCCTGTATTATATTGTTTTTCTCTCCTTCCTTTTTCTTTCTCTTCTTCCTTGAGCTCTGATGATAACATAGAGACCTCCAAATCTTAAGGTAAAGTGGGAATCAGGAGAACCACGAAAAGGAAATGCCAATGCTTCTCTATTGCCCCCAAAGAGGAAAGAGCTAGACTGGATCATATGGAAATTGCAAAGATTCTTTCTCCTGCTCTGGTTCGTGGTTTAAACTAAAATCAGTCTCCTTTGAGTTATTTCTTTAACTATTGAACTCACACTAATCTTAGTTTATTAGTTCACATCCTGTGTCAGACAGGATTCCAGCTGAAAGCAGACAGCACACAGATATGGTATGTCTTCAGAGATTTGGGGGCAAACAAGGCCACTGTGCCTTTACCCATAATAGATACCAAATTCCAAACAACGCATTATTTAGGCTGTCCCTCAACAAGTATAAAAGTCACAAAGAAAAAATGTCAGAGCCAAAAACCACACACTGCCTAGACCCCAAAGGCCCCACCACATGGCAAAGTTTCAGGAAAAACACCTTTTCTGACCTCAAACTGTACCCTGAATTTCACAATTCCTCCATCCACTGATGCACAACTTAAAGTGTACACCTCAACACAAAGGGTCTTATTAAATATGAATGAACGGATGTTTACAGTCAACATTTTCAACAAACATTTATTGATAACCTGGCACTTTCTCTGTGCTAATTATTTAATATTTAGTGGTCAACAAAAGAGGTATATTACCTGCCCTCAAAGACTTTAGACAAGAGACAAAAAATAGACAAATATATAAATAAATATATGATAAATTATGATTCTTGTTATGTAGAAAAAGTACAGAATTTTATGAGTGATATCAATCATGGTTAAAAGGAAGTAGTCTACTTCAGATTTAGTGGTCAGGGAAGGCCTTCCTAGCCGAGGCCTGACAGGTCAGTAGGAGCCTACCAGACATTAAGCTAGGAGAAGAACTTGATGCAGAATGAATAACGTATGCAAAGCATGAACAAGAAAGAGCTTAGGGTGTAATAGGAATGAATAAAGACCAAGGCATTGCAACAAAAAAAGGCAGCCTAGGTCATATCAGCTGTGATAAAGAGTCAGGGTTTATTCTGATTGTGATGTTTTAAGAGAATGGTGATAATTTAATTTTGGCTTGTTTTTTAAAATATATTTCTGGTTTTGGGGCAGAGAATATATTTGAAAGGTGGGAAGAGTAGTATCTTAGTCCATTTTGTATTGCTATAAAGGGATACCTGAGGCTGGGTAATTTATAAAGAAAAGAGGCTTATTTGGCTCATGGTTCTGCAGGCTGTAGAAGAAGCATGGCATTAGCATTTTTTTCTAGTAAGGGTGTCAGACTCATGGTGAAGTGAGAGGGAGCAGGCACATACAGAGATCACACAGAGAGAGAAGCAAGGAAGAGGGAAGAGGTGCCAGACTTTTTAACCACCAGCTCTTGAGGAAACTAATCGAGTAAGAACTCATGCACTCCCCACCAGGGAAGGTATTAATCTGTTCACAAGGGGAACCACCCCCATGACCCAAACGTCTCCCATTAGGCCCCACCTCCAACACTGGGAATCAAATTTCAACATCAGATTTTGAAGGGACAAACATCAAAACTGTAGCAAGTAGGCATGAGAGAAGTGGGCTTGAGGGGAAAATAGCTCCACCGTACCCACCGCACCCCCCGCCCCCCCACACACACTGCACAACCATCCAAGTCTAGAGCCATCGAAGACAATTTATCCCTGCTTCATTCATTTGCCTGAGGTTGGTCACACTTGAAGGAGTGTAAGACCAGAGGTAGCCCCTTTATTTGTTGTCATTTCCAAGGGTACACTTGGAATCAAACTTGGAGTTAAACACAGAATGCAATGCCAAAGCCACCCATTTAGAAACGAATGAATGAGAGCTGACCAAACAGCCACTCCTTTATTATCAGCAAATTAATCTCTGAATATATTTGTGTTGGCTGTTGGAGGGAGGGGAAGGGCTATAAATGCAGACAGAATTAGGGAATGGTTTTGACTTTACCAATTGCCCCATACTTGGTACAACATAAATCATCAATAAAGTGTTTATCTACTGGGAGATTGTGTTTTACATATACAAAACTCATAATTTGTATTTATTGAAAATACTTAGACACTGGAATTTTATTTATGTTTTTAATTTGTCTACATCAGTAAATAACATCCTACTTAGCAAGCAGTAACTGGGCAGAGCATTTACTTCTGAAATACAGGGTCCACACCTGTTCTGGCCACCTCCATGCTTGGTGCTGCTGATCCATAAGACCATAATCAATGGGTTCAATAAATATTTGTAGACTCCACGGGTGAATGGGTAAATCCTTATAATCTTTCTATTTACCAGGAGAATCAACCCAGTACAGAACTTGCTTCGCTGTCTGTTATGCTATTTAATTAACAACATTGGTACCCCTTTGTATTTCATGACTTTCATTTCATGGTAACTATGCACCAATTTGTCATCTTTAATATCATTGTACATTCAATATGGCATTTTTCATATTACAGTTTTTAATTTATAAATTGTACTTTATTATACATCAGCATTCACTTAGGAAGCCCCTTGGAAAACCAGCTTACACCAATCTCCTTTGAAAACCTTTACTTGTGCAAAGGCTGAAAGTGTGCAAAACACATTCAAAGCCCTGAGGATAGCTCTAAGAATGAACAAGGTTGGAGACCTATTTTCAAAGGCCTTTAAACTGGGAGACAACCCAGTTGGCAACTAAACCCTATTGAATCTATCCATTAGTACTTCTCCAAACAACCTCCATAGCTGCTGACCCAGTTCCGACCCTCACCATTATTTAACTGGACTATTGCAATAGTCTCCTAACTGTCACTTTAAAAGGAAAGCTGTCTTTTCTTTCCTCTTGCCTTCACTTAAGACTAAAATATATTTTGAGAAAAGACAATATCATCAATCCAGGGCATAGAGATTTTAATAAATGGGCTTTTGACATGTTACATCATAAATGAACCTTCCAACTTTGTAAGTGGTCCTTTGACAGGATGCATCATGTCAATCTATAGCTCAGAACCTTTACTGATTTAATCCATAATTCATATAGTAATGGATCCTGAAAATTCCATTGCTTCCTCTCCTCTATCAAGGGCAGCTCTGCTAGTACAATTTGAGATCGATCAGTTGGTGTTATGTGGCTCAAACTGCATGGTGTCCTCTGAATGGACAGATCAGTGGGCCTTCACCCAATGTTCTCAAACTTAGGTTATTATTGGACCAATTGAATACCTTGGCTATATCCACTTACCTTTTGTACTATTTTCTTCTTAATTTAAAAAAAAAAACAATTTCTTAGCTTACTTGTAAAGGTAATTTTATACTATGAGCACAAACAGAAAACCAATTTCAATTGTCCTTTAAAGAAGCTTCCACAATACCATAAAGAACAGAGCTCATTCATTATCAACAGCAGAAAGTCTTTCCCACAATTTGAGAAAGACTGAACTAGAAACTCCATCACCTACACCAATCAGGAAAGGAGCTGGGGAATAATAATAGGACATTATACTTAATTCAACATTGGCTTGACTTAGCATAGATAAAATTAAAACGGGCATGTGACCCGTATATCATGAGGGTCTTCCATGAGTCCCGTGGTAGCTATGCCAGCCAGATCTCCCAGCCGAAGATGGACTTGGAAGCATTTGTTTCATTGTCTGCTTTTTAATAGAATCAGATGGCTTTCTTGAAAAATTGAAATCCTAAGAGGATCAGGGGATGAATAAGGAGAGAAAAAATTATTTTTGGTGAATAATATTAAGGACATGGAAAAAGAAGGAAAACACGAAGACATGGCAAGGAATCATATAAGCGGAGCATACCCAGCCCGAAGACAACTTGGTAGCTCTCCCAGAACAATTTTGGCTTATTGCACATGCATTAACCTGAAAATATTATACTGTTTATACAGAATAAAGAATATAAAAATCTTCTGAAATATTAACTGTTCTTTAACTATGTACATCTAAATAAGAACAGAAAAGCACTTTTTTAAAGAGATAGATATTCTTTTGCTTGGAATGTCTGGGCAGAATCAGATTAAATTTCAGATGCTATGAATTTTGTTTACTTTTGGTGCTACTGAATTATGCTAAAAGAGGATGTCAATGGTGATAGTAACAAAGATAGTAACAATTTCTGGCAGTATATAACTTTACATAACTCCAATTCCTTTTATTGATGTACATTAGACCACTCAACAGAATCTCTAATTTAACCCGTATCTCCTCAGCTAGAATAATTTCATTCATGTTTCCTTGTTTTTTTCACTCATTCTTCCACCCATTATACGTTTGTCCCCTCAACTCTATATCCTGTTGGGAATATAGCAGACAAATGCATCCACACACTTCACCTACCACTCCTCCTGCCAAATGACCTGGAACACTACATGCCTGAAGCCAGGGTCTTCCTCCAGACACCCACGCTTCCTTCAGACAAATCCAAGCTCAACTCAAATATTCCCTTCTCTGTGAAGTCTTCTTTGCTGCTTGAGCGCCACCTACTAACAGGCTATCTGCTGTGACCTCATATTCAGTCACACAAATACACTCCATGGCCTCTTCCTTAGGGCTCAGTACAGTATTTTACACATTTTACACCGCAACATTTGCCATATCGTATTACCCAGTTAGCTGCTTACTTTCTTCTTCCCTCACTTAACTGTGAGTTCCTTACAGATTAAGACAATTTATCCTTGATCCTGCCTTAATACAAACAAGACATATAGTATGTACTCAACACATACAGGAAGAACGGAAGATGCAATGGGAAGAAAGAAGGAGAAAATGAAAATGAGGGAAGAATAACTTTCCTATGGAATTGAACATATTATTAAAAATTCCAAAATTATTATTGAAGCATAACTTTTAAAGAACATACCTGTCGTTCAAAGGAATGTACAAGTGTATGAATATTCTTTGTTAATATGCAAGAAATGTATTGTCAATGATTATTCACAAGTCAGGGATTCTCCACTGAGAAATGAGTCTAAATCAGGAGCTCTGCTGTAGATAGACTATGGAAGGAAAGAGGAAAGTTTCTCTTCCACATGAATTTGGGGAACACATGCACATCCCAACACACGAAAGAATTGATAAGTCTCTTGAAGAAATTCAAATAAAATTTATATTTGTTTGTTTAGCAAAATAATTATAACAAATTGTTAAAATTCACAAACTTTATTTTAAATCATTAGGTAGCTGCTTCTGTGATCAACACTGATTTTAACCTATTTCTTATTTTGTTTTTCCCAGCTAGCTATGATCTACTATTATCAAGACAAGGACATAAAAGAAAAGTAGGTCAGATACGGTGGCTCATGTCTATAATTCCAACACTTTGGGAGGCTGAGGTAGGCAGATTGCTTCCAGCCACGAGTTCAAGACCAGCCTGGGCAACAAAGCGAGACCCCGTCTCTACAAAAAAAAATTAAAATTAGCCAAGCACAGTGGTTGTGCCTGCAGTCCCAGCTACTCAGGAGGCTGAGGAGGGAGGATCACTTGACAGCCCAGGAGTTCAAGGCTGCAGTGAGCTATGATACTCCACTGCACTCCAACCTGGGCGACAGAGCAGAACTCTATCTCTAAACAAATTAAAATTTTAGAAAAAGAAAGAAAACCACAGAAAATGCAGTATAAAATAACTGGCAAAATTTAATTTTTTTTTACCAACTAAATCTTGGGCAGTGTTATAGAAGATAACATAGGGTACACTTCATGAATATAACTGCAAAAATAATAATTTCATTTTTTATGTGGAACAATCAGAAGATGTAAATGATGAGGTAAAAAGCGAAGTTACCTAGTGAGGGTGGAGTTCAGGGGGTCTTATTAATGGCTCTGTGTTACAATCTAGAAACGTCTTTATGTAGACTAATCATATTGCAGGTCCACAGGAGATTTACAATCTGATTTGCCACAGAGAAGTCCATGTAATCTTCGTTGAGGACTGACACCATTTTATCTTTGCACGATTCCCTGTTTCTCACACAAGTAATTCCGTCCTTTCTACATTGTCAGCTCTGACAGGCTGATTTAATCTGCAGGATTCTGAATGCCTCTGACCACTGCAGCGAGTCATTAACCTTGACTCGCATAATTGAATTCAAGGTTGATTGCCTGTGACCCTCTGCGCTGAGGTCTTCTAAATGTACATATTCATTACGGGCAGCCTCGCTAAACGGATTGCACAAGGAAAGCTGTAGCAGTCGGCCTGTTTGGTATGCAGGGGGCGAAGAGGGCACTAATTGCATGTTAGAGCTGAGGATTAGATTATGAAACGAGTGAGAAAATGAAGATAGATCCTCTGACACTGTCAGATTAGGGGCAGCAACGTGCGGGAATATGACATTGAAATTTACAGTGACATTAACAGAAGGAAAATTAGAAACAAATAGACATTGGACATTTTTTGAAAATCTTCATATTTTCTACCATCACCTAATAAGTGAGATATGGGAGCTAATGCTTGTATCTGTTTTCATTTGCATAATCACAGCAGAACAATGGAAATTTTTAAGTAGCTTTTTTGAAGCCTAGGAAATCACATTATGGGCACCATAACACCACACATTATGCAATATCTAGGCCATGTTTAAATAATTGGCTTTACACCCCAGATGCCATTTTCAGTTGCCAAGAAAAGATATTCATACAACTTCAGTAAGCCCTAAGAATATACAAATATTTGTGTTCAAAATTATTGCAAACAATTCTGCCAGCTGATACTAAAGGATGAATTTTGGTGAACCAGCTTATAAAATTATCGGCTTTTCTACTTTTTTATTGATTTTTCTGTCAGTTCATTGTTAAAACAAGTGCTTACTTGTTCACATCAAACAAGTATTCCAGTCCAAGCAGATGCTCAAGTTAATAGCAAACAGTTCTACTACAAATCACTTCCATTTTCTAAAACAAAACGTCCACACTGTTAACAAATGCAACAACAAATAACTTGACCAGAGGTGAGGCTGTGTATAAATTTCAGAGACCTTTTTCTTTCCCATTTAGGAGTGGGATACTACTTGAGCAAACTTTTCTTGTACTTTTGCCAATTGTGTTATGATTTATTTTAAAGAAAAATGACAGCCTGTCTTTCTGACAACAAAAAACATACAAAATTTAATGGCATAGGATGTTTAAAAACTAAACACAAAAGCCCCTGGTGTTCAGTGACAGCTAGACATGAGTGTTACATTGGTTAAAAGTTACACTCTATCTCTAGAGAAAGCAAGTTCAGTTTTACTTTGTTTTGCTTTTGCTTGGTTTTTAAAACAAGCCCATGGAGTGGTTCCCGTGGTACCACAAGATAACACTCCAGAAATGTTCCATGGCATTTTTATAATAAATGGTTAACTTGGTTTTCATTGATCTTTAAGAATGAAATTGATTTTTGCTACTTTAAAAACCTCTAAATGGAAGAAGTAACTTCCTAATAATTATGCCTTGCTGAGAAATCTCCTACTCTGTGTAAGAAATAAACTCACGAATCAAGATTTACAGCAAAAAGAAAGAACTGTGGATGACTTCAATGCCTGGGGACATTCATGCTTTTGAGAGAATGCATAGATGGTCTCCAATTCACCTTCCTGAGACATTTAAATGATTACCGATAGTTGTATTTATACCTGTCATCCAAATCTATTATGTACATAATTAAGTTAACTTTGAAATGAACCAACATTATCTTTTCCCTTTAATCAAAGGAAATAAGGAGCACTGGAGTTCATGCTAGACAAGTGTCAAGATCTAAGTTCCAATACCAACTCTGTTATTTTTTGGCTGTGTAGCACTGGGCCAATCACTTGCCATTTCAGACTGGCCTCCTTACAAGGTTTTTATGAAAATAGCTGCAAAATATTACATAATTTGGTACTACTAGGATTACCAGAACTGCTTCAGTTATCTCTTGTTGCCTAACAAGCAACCCCAAAATGCAGTGGCTTAACACCACAATGATTTGTCATCGTTCAGGATTCTGTGAGGTGGCAGTTTGAGCATTTCTCCCGCTGATCTTGCCTGGGATCATTCCTGAGGCTGCTATCATCTCTCTGATGGATTGACTGAGGTAGAGGGTCCAAGATGGCCCTATTTACATGTCTGCCAGTTGGTGCCAGCTGTTAACAAGGACTCCAGTCTATTCCTCACTTTTTCTGACAACAAAAAACATACAAAACTTAATGGCATCAGATGACTAAAAACAAAAACACAAAAGCCCTTGGTGTTCAATGACAGTTATTCTACAGTCTCTCATCCTCTAATAAGCCAAAATGGACTTCTTTGCAGCGTGATGGTCTCAGAGTTTCAAGATGGTGAGAGCAGATACCAAAACTCTCCCCATGGCCTGGACTCTGGAGCACACAACATACATCACTTACACCATAATCTATTGGTCAAAGAAAGGCCCGAAGACAGCCCAGATTCAAAGGAGTCGAGAAATAGATTCCACGTCATGGGGAAAGAAGTGACAAAGTTCCATAGGAAAGGGACGAAGACCCAGGAAGGCTTGATTCATTGAGAACTATCATTATAACAATCTATCCACTAAAACATGCATAGTAAGAATTAATGTAAAAGAAAACAGACTAATTCATTGATATTTAATTTGTGCTTTCTGGTACTGCCAAAATGGAAATTCCTTGCCATCTTCCTCTTCCTCTGATGGCTCATTTAGTGTGTGAATGGTTGGCCCTCAGTTGTGACCCACCGGGCTTGATCCTAGTTCTGATTCTGACAGGTGTCTATGGAAGCAAATATAAATGCCCCTCCACCAGATTTGCCACCAGCATTTGGCACTACACAGTGGCACAATAATTAAGCATGCTTAGCTCTATTTAAGTCTCAAAGCATGGATTTAAATCCCAACTCTAGGCCGGGCGCGGTGGCTCACGCTTGTAATCCCAGCACTTTGGGAGGCCGAGGCGGGCGGATTGTGAGGTCAGGAGATCGAGACCACGGTGAAACCCCGTCTCTACTAAAAATGCAAAAAATTAGCCGGGCGTGGTGGCGGGCGCCTGTAGTCCCAGCTACTTGGAGAGGCTGAGGCAGGAGAATGGCGTGAACCCAGGAGGCGGAGCTTGCAGTGAGCCAAGATCGCGCCACTGCACTCCAGCCTGGGTGACAGAGCGAGACTCTGTCTCAAAAAAAAAAAAAAATCCCAACTCTATCAATTAATAGCTAGAGAGCTTTGAGTAAGTTAATTACTCTCTCTAACCTCAGTATCCCCATTTGTAAAAGGGAGCCAATGATAGTAACTACCTCATAGAGTTGTGGTACAGATTAAATTAAGATAATTCTTGTAGTGCCGTGCCCAACACACTACATGCTAAGCATGATAGCTGTTATTTGCAGTATTTATCTGTATCTGGACTCAGGATGGAGCATCATGCTGGAGAACCAGTTTTGTCAGTTCATTATCCAAGGATCTGAGATACAACCTGAGTTGTTTATGTCATAATTAAAAATATTTTTTACCTGCCTCTTAATACTAATCAGTTAATAACAATGATGTAAAAAACAGAGCTCTGTCATCTCTGAGTTTGCCCTAAAGCCAAAGGTGTTGAAAAACAGCTGACCCCCCATTTTTGTTTCTGACCACATCAGACACAGTGGGCAGCTTTTGTTCTCCTTTCTTTCAATTAGGAAATGTGCATGTGTCCTAATGGAAAAATAATATTAGCTCTGTACTTGTCCAGCTAACAATTTAGATCATCCACATTCTCTTCTGTCCTGCTTGGAGAGTTGCATCTTCACCATATTGATCACCCATCATGATTGTTTGCTATTCAACTTCCTGCCAAGGCAGAATAAAAAATGAGAAAGTGTTTTACAAACTCTAAAGCACTGTATACACATAAGGCATATTACTATTATTATTATTACGATCTATTATTTAAGACAGCCTCATCTTCTTAAACAGGGCAAAGCCCTGGGTTACCATTTTACCTGCATGGCCACAATATCCACCACACTAAGTTTCGAAAAATAAGTCATCCTTAATGCCAATGTCAACAAGTCTCATGAAAACAAAGGAACCAGAAAAATACTTATGAAAAGCAATTTGGAAGATTTTTAAGTTCTAAAGTTAATTGAAGTGACAATATATGGATCATGTGTTAGTTTTCCCTTAACAGCCATAGTACAGCTACTGAGATTCAATAAATGTTAACGGCATTTAAGGCAGCAAACAAAGAAGGTCTGATGTCTATCTGGATTAAATAATGCCAAATAATGACTTATCCAGCACCTACTCAACTCAGAGAAACCCAGAGCACCTTATAATACATGTTCAGGACCGGGTCCCCCACTACTAGCCTCAACCACTAGCCTGGGATGTATTGGAGAGTAAAATGTTTATGTGCACTCTCTCTCCAAAGAAGTCCTCTCTTTTCTTCTGTAGGTTACCCACAACCGTACCTCCACACCAATCCTTGTTGCCTGAAGAAAAGTCAACTTGAGGCAGCTCCCACTACAACACTGACAAATATTCTGGCTGTTATAGTTGTTGTTGTTCCTATTTGCTTTTTGTTTATTTATTTACATTGCTTAGGGGACAAGAAGGGTGAGGCAGAAGCCAGAAGTTAAATAGGTAATGGCCAAGTATACGGAGGGCTAAATTCAACAAAAAAGAAAAACAACTAGTTTTTATGCCTTTGACCATAAATGACTTCTCCCCTCTATATCTCTTCCAACGAAGTTTGCATTTGGGAAAATTAAGGGAAAACAGCATTTTTCTCAGAATCATTGCATTACCATGTCAGCCAGTGAGTGATAAGTTATGAGCTAAGTACAAGGTCCCTGCCCCTCAGTAATTTACATTCTTTCAGAAAAGCAGGACATCAAGGATTAAATAGCCCCTAGGGTGGCATGTGATGAGGGCCAGTGGGTGGGACAGACAGCAAATGCTACAGGCAGTCTATGGAAGGATAGCAGCATTATCTAGGAAGTGGTGGGAAAACTAAGTAGATGGGTCTTGAACCAGGCTTTGAAACAAGGGCAGGACATGGGTGACCCCAGAGGAGAAGTGGGCTTCCCACACACACAAAAATAAACCGCAAATGTTTATATTTGCATAACTGTGAGGTTAGTTGCCCTAGAACAGAATTTTTAGGGAATAATAATAGGATGTGAAATATTTGTTAGTCGTATTGAGGTATAATTGATACATTTTTAAATTTCAAACATTTAGCGTATACATCTTGAAGAGTTTGAGCATACTCATATGCCTGTGATACCACCACCACAACCAAGGCACTAAACATGAGATGTCATTTTTAAAAAGCGTCTTACATTTGTGCTTTACTAAGGTGTTTAAATCATATTATCTCATTTGATCCTTATGACCCTTTGCAGCAGATAAGAGATAGACTAAGAGAACAGATGATGTGTGCAGTTACCAGCTAGCAAAAAGCAAAGACAGAACAAGAATCCAGATTTTTGGCTCCCTTGGTCATAAGGATGATGTGAGGACCAAACGGGTTAATATGTAAGGTGATAAGAACAGTTCCTGGCACACAGTAAAACCTCAATGAATGTTAGCTATTATTACTACTTTTATCGTCATCATCATTATTATTACAGTGAAGAGTTTAGACTCTGCCCTCTAAGCCCATGTTTCCTAAACTTCATTGTGTCTTGCCATCTTCACTTTGTCATGCTGCCCTATTAGGATGCTTTCAGCTGCAAGTAGCAGAAAAAAAAGGAGGGGGGGGATATTTGTTGGCTCAAGTATCTGAAAATTCCAAAGCTATGGTTTGAGCTGGTCCCTGACTCCCTTTGTCTGCTGTTCTCCAGGTTCTGACCTCCTTGATATGTCTACTTCATCCTGAGGACAGCTTTTCTGTTTTGTGGGGAAAAAAAAATGAAAAACAGCTCTCTCTCTCTCTCAAAGACTTCCTATCCACACACAAGACTGTCCAGGAGGAATGAGAGGGTTGCTTCCTTCTATCATTGAGTAAAGTCCAGAGTTTTACTCTGATTGGACCATCTTAAATTCTGTGCCCATACCTGGACTAATCATTGTAGCAAGGGGTTGGCATCCCACTAATAGGCTTGGGTCACTCAGGGTCCTTTTCTGGCCTGCCTCATCAGCATGGCTACTGCAGGGTGGGAGGGGTGGAAGAGTGCTAGGGATACACGGCAACGTCTTCTAGACCATGGAACCACCTACAATATCACTTAATTAATTTTTTTCTTTAAAATAACTCCCTTTTTAAAATTATTCCCTCATTCTAAGCTTTAATATCTGTCAAATCACAGGTGTGTGTAACAGTTGTTTTTTATTTAAAATAAATGTATAAGTGTAAAAATTAAAAAATTGTTGATCCACTGCAAATATCATCCCACTTATATCACTGCTGAAGGCTTCTATTCTGAGTTCAGTATTTAGATTTCCATTCCAGAACTCTCTAATCTTTAGGCCATATTAATATCCATAGCCAGTTTTTTTCCATTCTTTTCAAGTAACATTGTCTATGCCCTGTCTGACTGCAATGGAAAAAATTAAAACCCCATCACACCGCAAAGCCAGCATAACTGTTGCCTGGTTGACTTTGCAAAACAAAGGGGAACAAAACAAAACAAAATACCCATTACATCATGAAGCCAACGTAACTGTTGCCTGGTTGACTTTGCATCCAGAGAGGCCTATGGCTGGAAAGGGCTAGAGTCACTGGCAGAACTTCAAACCTCAGCCTGCAAACACCATGTCCTGTAAAAAGGCAGTCTTGGCTGGCGTTGGCTTATGGTTTCAGTCTTCTAATGCAAGCATTTCATTGGAAATGACTGCTGGTGAAGATGACTTCAGGAAAGACAGGGAGAAAAATTGAGATATCTGGGCCTGAGGAACTTTAAATCCAGTACATCCATGTCATAAACTCTCCTAGCAAAAAGCTGTAACTTCATAAATAAGCATAGGAGCCCAAGATAAGAATAAGGAGCCCAGGAACTAAATTTACATCATTCATCTGGGTAATGGAATCTCTAGTTAGCCCCTTCTTTCTCTTCGTAGCTGTCAGTTGCAATTGGCATGAGTATTCTAGACCAAGCAGGCAGCCACAGCCCCACACAGAGAGTACTAAGAAATGCTTTCTTGCTAAGGATACAAGTGTTAAATCTATATCAAAGCGATAAGATTGTCAAACCCAGCCCTTACACCCCAGGAAAGGGCAGATATGCCAGCCTCACCCTAGAGGAAAAGCTTGCTTGGTTTTCTTGGTAAACCAAACTCTAGACTTAGAATCAGGAAAGAGTATCCTGGCTCTGCTGCTTAAGGGTCATTGGTATTTCAGCTTTCCTATGGGAGGTTCACAGGTTCTGTTTGTCAAACAGGATTTGGTATCTTCTCAGTGAATACAGTTTAAATTGAGCTATCAATGAAGAATCTTAAATATATGATGAGGCAGGTTCATTTTATTGTTGAAGACTAAGACCAAAAGTTTTTGCAGAAATGTGTGAAAAGAGTTCTTAAACAAAACATTCCAAAAGTTGGCAATTTGAAAAGATGGCAATATATTAAACCATCTCCCTGTTGTGTACACATACATGTGCCAGTTGCCAATTCCCCTCTCATAACCACCCACATATCCCGGTCAGGAATGAACCTCACCAACATCCCCTGGGATAGCACTAAGGGCACCTTCCTTGTCTCCCAACCTCTGGTTCCACTCCACCCCATGCCAGCCTCCCTATTGCTTTCAATGGAATCTTTCTAAAGTGTAAATATGATATAGTCCGTACCCTGCTTAAAACCCTAAGTGAGTCCAGTAGCTTCCAGAGAATGCCCAAATTTCTTTGCCTGACACCAACCCTTTTGTGATGTCACTTGCTAGTCACTACTCATCTGCTACCACTTGCCTGCCCCTGACTCAAACATGCTTCCTTTTTGCCATAAGAACTGCATAAAGGTATATCATATTTTTAGGTATACATCCTCTGCCCCTGCTATCCTCTGCCAACTAATTCCTACTTGTGTTTTTAAAACTTAACTTCAAGAAACCATCACATGCACATACACACAAGTCTGGTTTGGATTCCTCTTCTTAGTGACCCCTCACACCTTCTGCACATTTGATCTTGGTACCTACCATAATGTCCCATAATTGTTGACATAGTCTCCTTCTCTTTTGTTAAACTGCAAGTTTTTTGAAGGAAGAGATTTTGTTCCATTTGACTTAGAAGCTTAGTTTCTGGCCTACCCCACCAGTATCTCACATCTAGGTATTCAATAGATGTGATTCCTGATTTAACCGGTATTTTATAGAGTGCTGGTTCAAGGAACTTGATTGCTGATTTAAATATATTATTTGGTAAGAGTTTGCTACTGCTTCCTAAACATGAGGTGCCATTTATATCAGCCATTCTTCACTTTTTAAAAAGTGGGAAACATTTATTTCATATTGAAAGACAAAAATCTGATTGCAACATTCACATACAGTGGAGTTTTACCCTTAATAGAAACCTAAAACATGGCTAAGAAGGGCATAAATATTTACCTCTAAACCTGAAGACTTATAAAGTGATAGTTAATGTCACATAAATTAGAAGAAGACATTTTAGTGACTTCTTAGAGCTCACAATTAGGACAAAAGCTGGATCATAAAATATAACTCACAGCCCTTGAAACTGCTCAGATTATCCTTACACCTTATAAAAAAAATTAATTCAAGATGGATTAAAGACTTACATGTTAGACCTAAAACCATAAAAATCCTAGAAGAAAACCTAGGCAATACCATTCAGGACATAGGCATGGGCAAGGACTTCATGTCTAAAACACCAAAAGCAATGGCAACAAAAGCCAAAATTGACAAATGGGATTCAATTAAACTAAAGAGCTTCTGCACAGCAAAAGAAACTACCATCAGAGTGAACAGGCAACCTACAAAATGGGAGAAAATTTTCACAACCTACTCATCTGACAAAGGGCTAATATCCGGAATCTACAATGAACTCAAACAAATTTACCAGAAGAAAACAAATAACCCCATCAAAAAGTGGGCAAAGGACATGAACAGACACTTCTCAAAAGAAGACATTTACGCAGCCAAAAAACACATGAAAAAATGCTCATCATCACTGGCCATCAGAGAAATGCAAATCAAAACTGCAATGAGATACCATCTCACACCAGTTAGAATGGCCATCATTAAAAAAGCAGGAAACAACAGGTGCTGGAGAGGATGTGGAGAAATAGGAACACTTTTACACTGTTGGTGGGACTGTAAACTAGTTCAACCATTGTGGAAGTCAGTGTGGCGATTCCTCAGGGATCTAGAACTAGAAATACCATTTGACCCAGCCATCCCATTACTGGGTATATACCCAAAGGACTATAAATCATGCTGCTATAAAGACACATGCACACGTATGTTTATTGCGGCACTATTCACAATAGCAAAGACTTGGAACCAACCCAAATGTCCAACAATGATAGACTGGATTAAGAAAATGTGGCATATATACACCATGGAATACTATGCAGCCATAAAAAAGGATGAGTTCATGTCCTTTGTAGGGACATGGATGAAACTGGAAACCATCATTCTCAGTAAACTATCGCAAGGACAAAAAACCAAACACTGCATGTTCTCACTCATAGGTGGGAATTGAACAATGAGAAC
>NW_026652310.1:2366890-2445570 GCF_009828535.3 Hylobates moloch | reverse complement strand
AAAAAAAAAAAAAAAAAAAACTGCTCAGATTAGTCTCTTCAGACCCAAAACTTTTTGTTTAAAGAAATGCTAGGACAAAGCACTTTGAGCTCTTAGGATGTAAAGAATTTTAGAACTGCGAAGCATTGTTTGGAGTCTCCTGCAGCCTTGTTATGCTATTGCTGCCATATGATTCCACTTTGGACTAGTATCTGTCCCATCTTTCGTGAATCTGACATTGCTCCTTTTCTAGCCTCCAGTCCTTCTAGAGGCTCTGAGGTCTCCCCAGCGGGCCTCCTTCTGGAGCCACCTGATGCTCCAAGCCAAGATGGTTCCAGTATCAGCCTTGATGTGCAGCCCTACATCTGTAAGACATCTGTAGACAATACTCTTTACTCTTCATCATCATTTTATTTTGTCTACAGAAAAGAGTAAGTGCAGTGAGTGGTTTTGGGTTTTTTTTTTTTTAATTTAAAAAAATTTTAAATGTTTTCTGTGGTAGAAATTACTGTTCACGTTTTTTATCTCTTTGTGATTCTCCCAAATCTAAGCCATCAAGTCTCCTTTGGAAAACAGCTGTTCTTAATACCTACAGGATTTTCTTTAGTGGGAGTTAAGGTCAAAATCTGAATTCTAAATACAGAAAATCACCAGGTCAATGAATTCTCAATGATATGTGGCATTTTCAGTCTCTGTTTCATCTGATCCCATTCACACAACTTATTCACATATTCATTCACTCAACAAAGATTTATTGGGCAGAAGTGTTGAGGAACAGTGTGTTGTGGGTTGTTGATACCCAGAGGAATGGCACCCTTCCTGACCTGAATCAGCTTAAGGCTTATTGTAGAAACAGACACGCACACAATTACAACATAACATTCTCCTTGACAACAGAGGGGGCAGTTGGTATCATTGGAGCCGAAATAGAGGCCTGAACTTTTGAGACAGGCAATAGATTTCTAGAGGAAAGGAATCAGCTCAATGTTTGGGGGGAAAAATAATGATGATTAAAGGGCAAACAAGAAGCTGGGCATGAGAAGAAGGGTAGAAAGGGCAAACTAAAGGGAAAAAAAGAGCACATTGCAAAGGTTCAAGGGTGGAAGGTTTCAAGTAGTTCTGCATTGCTAAGACAGCATGGCAGTAATGATGCTGGCAGTTATGGGTCAGGGCAAAAAGTGTTTGATAGGCCATGCTAAGGAGCTCCAATTCTTTCTGGGAGGCGATAGAAAACACTGGAGAATTATGAGCTTGAAAAGTACCCAAGGAGATCTTTATGATAGAAACATCACTCCAATGGCTAAGTGATAGTTGAATCAGAAGTAGGTAAATTAAAGGCACAAAGTCAGGGAGGGAGCTATAGCAATAGCCCATGAAACAGGAGACAAAAGCTGGAACCAAGGCAGCCACCATGGGATTAGAAAAGAGAGGCAGGAATAGAGAGAGATCTGGGATGTAAAAAGGGCAGGATCTGGCCGGGCACGGTGGCTCACGCCTGTAATCCCAGCACTTTGGGAGGCCGAGGCGGGTGGATCACCTGAGGTCAGGAGTTTGAGACCAGCATGGCCAATATGGTGAAACCCCATCTCTACTAAAAACACAAAACTTAGCCAGGTGTGGTGGCGGGCACCTGTAATCTCAGCTACTTGGGAGACTGAGGCAAGAGAATTGCTAAAACCCGGGAGGCAGAGGTTACCGAGATCACACCATTGCATTCTAGCCTGGACAACAACAGCGAGACTCTGTCTCAAAAAAAAAAAAAAAAAAGTGTGGGGGAGCTCTATCTTGTGGTGGAATAGATGTGGGAACTCAGAAGAGAATGAATAAGAAGACTGCAAAGTGGAAACATTGCAGTTTTTACATGACTGCAAAGACAGAAAGCAGCCATGCAAGGGTGTTGTCTAACATCACCTACTCCTGGCAAACTCTGGGTGAAGAAATCTGGGAGGAGAAACTGGGTCTCAGCCTTCCTCTTCTTTGCAGGAGATGTCATTTCTTGAATCCTTTTCCAGTTTCACAAATATCAGGATTCAGCACCTGCACTTACCACAACCCAGATCAACACATTTATCTATGAATCCATCATCTATTATTTTACTAACAAATGATGCAGAATTTTTTGTCAGTAGTTCCATGCTCTGCAATGTCAACTCAGTTTGATTGGAGTTCTTTTACCTCCCAGTTCTCCTCTTTATTACAAGATACTGTTAATAATTAAGTACCCATAGAAATGTTTTCAATTGTCTAAAGATGGCCATCTTGTCATTGTTTTTAAAAATACACATAAGGCCGGGCATGGTGGCTCATGCCTGTAATCCCAGCATTTTGGGAGGCTGAGGCGGGCAGATCACCAGGTCAGGAGATCGAGACCATCCTGGCTAACATGATGAAACCCCGTCTCTACGAAAAACACAAAAATTTAGCTGGGCGCGGTGGCGGGCGCCTGTAGTCCCAGCTACTCTGGAGGCTGAGGCAGGAGAATGGTGTGAACCCGGGAGGAGGAGCTTGCAGTGAGCCGAGATTGCACCACTGCACTCCAGCCTGGGCGACAGAGCGAGACTCCGTCTCAAAAAAAAAAAAACATCATTTTTTTGTCCTCATTAATCAGCATGAGTTAACTTCGTTTTACACCAACCTACATACAGAGAAGGGCAAATCTTACAAAGTTTTTGTGCTCTTAAATCCTTGACATACTTTAGAAAAATTGTTTTTTCCCAGTGTAATGACTTTTAAAATTGTGATAACATAGTTAGGAGTGTTACTTGTCCTTTGCACTCTTTTGTAACACTCTTTTATGCAGAGAAATCAAAGCTATTTGATGCCAGGATTTCTCTGTTTCCTTGATCTCCCTAAAAGAGATCATCGTGCTAATAAAGATTTTTTCTTTTTTAGGATACTTTAAAAATTTTTTATTCATAAATGATGGCAAACTATATGCATTAAATAAAGCTGATGACACACTAATTTTAAACCTACTGAGAGTAGAAACAAGGTACCAATATTGTAAGTAATGTGTTTATGGACAAGCCTAGAATCATGGCAGCGTATTGAGTTAGGTATAGAAACCCTAGAGCTTGAAGCATTGTACCAATTCAGCTAGCACCCATCAAAATTCCTTTTTATCCTCTAGTAGAGTGGTAATTGCAAGGAAGATGCATAAATTTAGGAAGAGATGCCCAATTTTAATCCAGATGAAAAATATTTTTATCGAAATTGGGCCTATAAGAATATTTTAAAATTTTACTTTGCTTTAAGCCAACTAAACACATGCTAACTTTAATTTGTGTTTTTATACAAATAGTTTTGGGCACATAAATAGCATAATTTTACATTGGCAAATCCTCTCTGTATTCTTTAATAATTTATTATCTTGAAGGTATTTTTCAGCTCTTACAGTTTAAAAAATTTTTTAAGGGTAATTCTACCTTCCATACAAAAGAGAGGCTTTCCATTTATAAGCCTGTTACCTAGAGGCACAATTAAAATGGAAACATTAAATAGAAATAAAACATAAGTCTTCAGTTCTTTTCATCCACCAGCTGGCTCATTTCATAGACTCCCTCTTCGGTGAGTTCCAAATACATTAGTAGTTAGTTGATTACCTATTTGCATATCCTTCAAATTATAAAATTTAACTGTCTAAGTTCTAATTCAGGTAATCCTAAATGTTTGCATATTACAAACAAAGCTTTTTTGTGTCAATGAGCTGGAACTTTAGACCAAGTTCCTTAATCAATGTTTTCTTCAGATACATCTTTACATTCCTCAAGCTTTAAGAATTTCTTTACCAAGCCCTCCTGTTCTCTCTCTGGAGTGAGCCTGCATTAAAAATACACCAGTCACTAAAAGTTTCCTTGTTAGGATCTCAAAGATGCCTTTGAATTGTTAGGAGCAAACTTAAAATTAAAATTTCCCTTTTTTTTGAGTAAGGAAGACTAATACTGATTACTTTCATTTATTTTTACTCTTAAGCACCTTGAGGTACCTCTGAGTGAAGCTGCACTGAATTGATTCAAATATGTAGTGTTGTGATAGCTGGTTATGATTTTCTGATGTTTTTCTGCAACCCTAACCATATGTAATTTTGAATTAAATGAAAGTTAAGTACTAAAACGTTTTGCCCAAAGGGAATTCGGATTCTCAATGTGCTTTTAATAACTGTTTGTAAAACATTTAAGAAAATCTATGGCAACACATTTAGGAAAAAAATCAAATTACTATTGCCTTAAGATGTTATTCCAGTGTCTCAACTTTATGAAACATCCTGTGTGGCCCAATTGTTGAACTAATCCAGTCAGTAATACTTTAGAACATATTGTACATGTAGGACCTGAATTTAATTTGTATAATATTTTTAATAATAAATCTTTAAAATACTTTAAAACTCAATGAAATTATTGTGGACTGTGCAAAAGAAGTCTCATCAAATGTTTCTGAAAAATTGCAAATACAGTCTAATTAGAAAGCATTAAAATTAATTCATGGAATCAGACTTAAAACTATTATACCACTGCTTCTTTTAAAAACAAAAGTATTAGAAGCCTCAAGAGTTCTGCAAAATCTAAAATAAAAGGTCATGGTGTACCCAAGACATAAGATAAACAAATACAACCTTCAATGGAAATGGAAACAGTGGGAGAGGGATTTCCAGAAGGCTAGTTGGTTGTGTAGACTTTTCTTCTTATGGCACAATTTGAAAAATGAACTCAAGTTGGAATGTGACCTGAATTTCCATTTTCTCTCACACACAGAAATGGCTATGTACCTAATTTGAGAAAAATTCAAACCATAACCTTCAATGTACATCTCAGAATCTGTGCTAAATGCGAACACTGGAATCACCTTTCATCCAGAAAGATGGTGTCCTTGAACCTAACCAGGCGATAATGAGCTTTCTTTTTCTCACATTTGTAATCCCTCACCCAAAGCATCATTAGAATATAACCATCCCATAATACAGTCGAAGTTGTTTCTTTTACTGTTTGTTCATGTTTTTATTTCCCTCTGTGGCCATGAAAACAATTACAGAAACTTGAAAAATTTGTAATCCATTTCCATCAAGAAACAAGTGAATTACAATGATCTAAAACAGAATTGCAGATAAAGGCTTTACTCTGAAAAGATCAGGTTTTCTAAGTAACTGGTATGTCAGAACCATCTCCAGCGAGGATATGACCAGAATTTTTATCCATCACTCATTAAATTACAGCATTGTGTGACTTTATAAGCCCTGACTTCCCTGCATCCTTATTTAAGGGATTATTAATAAATGATTGAAAATATGGGTGTTCTCTTTGCACTTCACCATTTCTGTATTATTTGGATGTTTTTTAACAACAAGAACAGATTAAATCAATTTGACTGGACTTTCTTTATCTGCTGGTTACATAACACTTTCAAGTGTTTGTTGTGACTAAGCATCAATGATTGTTGTTGAAGATGGGTTGATGGATACATGCAGGTTCACTATACTATTCCCTCTGATTTTATGGATTATAGATCATTTGACAATACCCAAAACAAAAAGCTTTTCAAAGAATGTATCATTTTAGTAATTTACCATATGAAGTTCTGGGGAAATAGGTTTTCTGTGATCTGCACAAGCTTGTAATTTGGTAGTATAGAAGTTGTCAATCTCAATTCCTTACTTTATTTTAGAACTTGAAACTTGTATAAAAAGCTTCCTTCACATACTCTGCATAGAAGAAAAAATCAATAATGCAATAATAAAAAAACAAACTCCAAATAAAGTTGTTTACAAATATTGACATTTAACTGACCTGAAGCAGGAGTCCAGATGATATACGCGGAGGTTGAATTAAACTACCACCCAAGATTTTTAAAAAACTACTATTTCTTAAAATGGGCCACTTGGGGTGCAACTGTCCTTCAGCCATAAACTGCCGGTGCCGGATGTCCTCGGATTTTCTTAAGTACTTACCACATTTAGTAATAAAAAAGAAAAACTAACATTTCCTGAGTGCCCAATATCTAAGGGGTGTGCTACGTGCTTTACAAGCATTATCTCTTTTTAATTGTCATAAAACCTTGGGGTAGGTACTTGTGCTTATTTTACAGAGAAGAAAACTAAAGTTAAAGGAGCATTACAACAGAAGATCCCCCAGTGGACTCGTGACAGGGTTGGGATTTGCTGCTAAGCAGTCTGGCACCAGAACCTATGCTCTTGGCCCAATCTCTAATCAACAGAAGAAATATGAGATTAAAATATACCCAAATTGTGTGTGGTACAGTAAGGCCACACAACTTTAAAAAAAATGCTGAAAACAAATAATTAGTAGATATGAAAGTGCTCTGAAATGTATCATTTTAAAGTACTTCTTGGTGAATTATCCCATTGATCCTGATAACATGATAAGTTTGAGCCTCCATATTATAGCCAAAGAGGCCCAAGCTGAGAGCGGACTGGTTTATGAATATTCATTAAGAACAGAGCCTGAGCCAGGCACAGTGGCTCACGCCTGTAATCCCAGCACTTTGGGAGGCCGAGGTAGTTGGATCACTTGAGGCCAGGAGTTCGAGACCAGCCTGGCCAGCATGGTGAAACCCCATCTCTACTAAAAATACAAAAATTAGCCAGGCGTGGTGGCGGGCACCTGTAATCCCAGCTACTCAGGAGGCTGAGGCAGGAGAATCACTTGAACCCAGGAGGTGGAGGTTGCAGTGAGTCGAGAGCCAAGATCACACCACTGCCTCCAGCCTGGGCAACAGAGAGAGACTCTGTCTCAAAAAAAACAAAACAAAACAAAACAAAAAGAACGGAGCCTGAATCTTCACCCCAATCTGAGTCCAAATCAATATCTAATTCTACAACTTCCCAGCTACCTCTACAGCATGACCTTCACGGTGCACTTTTTAAAATTTTGTATTATAATTATTTGGGCCTGCTTTTCCCATATTTTTATAACCCCAAATGCTGAAATTTGAAAAATCTATTTTGGGGACAGGAAAGAAAGCCTTTAACCATTTATGCACTTCCAAGGTCATTTGAGGTTCTGGTTTAAATGACCTCCAGAGAACTGGGACTAGGGTATCACTTTAAAGCTCAGTAAGTGCTTCTAATGGGCATCAGGGGTGGAGAACCCCTGTCCCTAGAGGATTGCTGGAACATTGTCTGCAAAGCTGAATCAAGTTAAGTTCAGCCACCATATAGAACACTGAGAAGGTCAGCTTTACAGGCACATGCCTCAGGCTGAGAGGAAAAAGCAGTCAGGGAAGAAAAACAAAGGAGCATGACACCAGCAAAGGTAAATCTGCCCTTACAACTAAGAGAATACAGAAAATCCTCCAATTCCTTCACTCTGTGGAGGATGTGAAGGAGAAGGTGAATATTTCTAGGTGCTTGGGGGAAAATGCTTACAGGTATGACTGTAATTTTATTTAACCCTCACTATTGAGCCATTTCTGAACAGGCATACTTCCTGGCCCCAAAAGCTGCTTGTTCTACTCTGCTATTAGTGCAACTAGAGCATCTGTAAGAAAAAATTAGAGCATTTTTAGGAAAATCCAATTGAATGGATTGCCAAAGGGGATTACTGTTTGAATCCATACCAGCATCATTTCTTGATTTGTCTACTAAGAATGTGTCAGTGATCGGATTTTATATAAATGAATATAACTATAGTACTAGCCACCAGCTAAAGGTACAAGATGGGAAGAAAAGAATAAGGTAAAAAGGAAAAAGAGGGGCCTTGAAAAGGAGAGGAAAGTGTACCTCACACCCACTAAGATGACAGATAATCAAAAAGATGGACACACCAAGTGCTGATGAGGATATGAAGAAACTGGAACCTTCATACATTGCTGGTGGGAATAGAAAATGGTACAGCCATTATAGAAAACAGTTGATGGTTTTTTTAAAGTTAAAAATATACTTGCCATGTGATCCAACAATTCCACTCCTCGGAATATACCCAAAAGACATGACACACACAGCCTCATAAGTGAATTTTCATAGCAGAATTATCTATAAATGCAAAAAAGGGGAAGTGACTCAATGTCCATCACCTGGTAAATGATAAAGTGTGCTGCATTGATACAGTGGATTACTACTAAGTAATATAAAGGAGTGAACAGGCAGGGATGAAGCTCAAAAACATTATATCAAGAAGCAAGATGCTTGATTTCATTCACCTGAAATTCCTAGAAAAGGCAAAACTGTAAAGACAGAAGGCAGATCAACAGTTGCCTGTGCAGAAATGTTGGAGCAAAAATTGACTACAGATGAACTATGGAATTTTTGGAGTGATAGACGATGTTCTACACTTGGATTGTGGCGATGGTTGTGCAAATGTATAAATTTACTAAAAATTATTGAACTGTGTATTTACAATAAGTGAATTATACAGTATGTAAGTTAACCTCAATAGAGCTGTTAAAATATTGTTTTAAAATTATGTGAAGAATAAGAGATATGGAAAGGATAAGAACATTCATGGAATAGGGGAAAAGAAAGACATGTACAAACTCACTAACAAGCCATATCCACTTAGATTGTGGAAGCAGGCACAGTGCTTTCTTGTTACCTGTGTTTTGATTTTTTTTTTTTTTTTTTTTTGAGATAGAGTCTCTCTGCAATGCCCAGGCTGGAGTGCAATGGTGTGACCTCAACTCACTGCAACCTCCGTCTCCCGGGTTCAAGCGATTCTGCCGCCTCAGAGACCTCCTAAGTAGCTGGGATTACAGGCACCTGCCATCGTGCACGGTTAATTTTTGTATTTTTGTAGAGATAGGATTTCACCATGTTGGCCAGGCTGGTCTTGAACTCCTGACCTCAGGTGATCCACCTGCCTCGGCCTCCCAAAGTGCTGGGATTACAGTCGTGAGCCACTGCACCTGGCCTTTTTTCTTTCTTTTTGAGATGGAGGCTCGCTCTGTCTCCCAGGCTGGAGTGCAGTCGTGTGATCTCAGCTCACTGCAACCTCCACCTCCCGGATTCAAGCAGTTTTCCTGCCTCAGCTTCCTGAGTAGCTGGGACTACAGGCACATGCCACCACACCCGACTAATTTTTGTATTTTTAGTAGAGATGGAGTTTCAACATGTTGGCCACGCTGGTCTCAAACTCAGGTGATCTGCCCACCTCAGCCTCCCAAAGTGCTGGGATTACAGGTGTGAGCCACTATATCTAGCCTGTGTTTTGTTCTTTAAGTGTTTATGTGGTAGAGTCAAATTGTGCACTTAAAGAGTTTACATAATTTTAAGGATATTTAGTGTGAACAGCATAATTTCGAATGCTCTAGCAGCTAAGAAAAATTGATGAAGTAGAACACCACATATATATCTGCCATTGCTTCTTTGTACGTTGCATTTCCCTGAGCATTTGGTTTCTTGATTTAAGTTGCATATATTATTGCCTTTGCACCAAGTAGATTATACCAGTTTATACCAGTTCCACACCATTTTCAGTAGCTTGCAGTACCATGAAGTCAAGTGGAATTGCTGCTTCTCGACATTGCCAGGCACCATTTCTTATGACTTGAAGAAAATGTTTCCATTTCCTGCCACTCTCTATGTTCATTTTTCCTGGTGTCCAAATCATCTTCATCTCCTTTCCTATGTCAATGCAGAGTTTTTTTAGAAAAGTGAGAGGAATGTACATAATATTTATACCTTGTGTTCACAAACAGATCTTTTCCTTCATGAAATAAAAGGTCTTCCTCCCACAGGGAGGACTCTTTCTCTCCTTCACTTGACTTCTTTCCCCATCTCTTCCCTCTTCCTTTGGCACTGGAGCTTACCTTCCATACTCCTGCCTGGCAGGCCAGCCCATAATTTCTCTCCCCCCAGTATTCCATGCTTTGTATTTCTTGCAATGTACACATGGTATTGTTGTGCAGAAAACATGATGCTTCAGATTTTTTATTCAAAGCCTCACATGATTCTTCCTCTACTTAGAAAAATACATCTAAGCTAGACTGAAAAATATTTTGGTGACTGATCTTCGAGACCAGTCATATTGGAAAATATATTAGTCAATTGCTGAAAGTGTAACACAATTTTCTACATGCCACTGACCCAAGGACTTCCAGAGAGAAATAAACTGGAAATGTATGTTTTTTAAAAAGGAGAGTAAGGGCCGGGCGCGGTGGCTCACGCTTGTAATCCCAGCACTTTGGGAGGCCGAGGCGGGCGGATCACGAGGTCAGAAGATCGAGACCACAGTGAAACCCCATCTCTACTAAAAATACAAAAAATTAGCCGGGCGTGGTGGCGGGCGCCTGTAGTCCCAGCTACTCGGAGAGGCTGAGGCAGGAGAATGGCGTGAACCCGGGAGGCGGAGCTTGCAGTGAGCCGAGATTGCGCCACTGCACTCCAGCCTGGGCGACAGAGCGAGACTCCGTCTCAAAAAAAAAAAAAAGGAGAGTAAGGAAATAAACAGTTGTTACAGAAGTCTTTTCAATGACAGGGTTAGGAGGTCTTTGCAACGTTTGGCTCCATTCCAGTGCACACCCCATTTTACATTCTGCAGGGATTCAGGCAGCTGAAAGGTGTACCATCCGTTATGTGTGTGTCTGCTCATTCAGCAAGCACTTGATGACAGTAGGACAGTTTCTCAATCTCAGCACTACTGACATTTGGGGTCAGATTATTCTTTGTTGTGTAGGGTACTTAGAAGCATCCCTGGTCATCACCCAGTAAATGTCGGCAGTCACTCCCACCCTCCCAGCTGTGAGTTGTGACCATCAAAATTGTCCACACACATTGCGAAATGTTCCGTGGGGATCAAAGTCACCTCCAGTTGAGAAACTGCTGTTGGCTATCCCCAGTCTTAACCTACAGACCCCAAAACACTGGGATCATGGCTAAACTGTGGGTGAACAGGACTCTACCATTTTAGGGCTCTACAGAAAGGTGTGAGCCCAGGTCCTAAACTTCTACTATAATCTAAAAAAGCATTTAAACACCCCAGGGGATGGGGTTATCATATCCTGCAGTAATTGCCCAGTTATCATACCTTGCTTATGAGCACTTCTGAACTACTGGAATTCAGGCTCTTGTTTCTCTAAATTTCCCATGAACTCTCAAGTGACAAAGATACAGATATCCATGGTAGCAACATGAAAAATGAAATGTGTCACATTTTAACAACTGACAAATAAATGTCCCAACCTACATTAAATATCTTTCACTAGAATATTATTCAATCTAGATGAGATTTTTTTATTACAGAAATCTAATAAAGAGGCACAAATGGTTAAAAAAAAAAAAAGTAAAGGATTTGATAAAAGAAACATGTGAAACTGAGCAGCATAGCAGACAAATGAAAGCCTCTCCCTCACAGGAGAATAGATTTTGTTTTACTTACCCAAGCTTAATATCCAGGCATTTAAGAAAACCTGTCCCCAAATGGCCATTTCTTTCTTTATGACAAAAGGATCCTAAATATTTCTTGTTTGTGGGGAAGGAAAAAAACTCTACTAATAAAAAACAGTTGTAGACATTTTGTAATTGTTTTTAGAAAAAAAATAACTGAAGATGCATAGTCTAATTCACTGCAGCTGAAATTTCATTTACTAACTAACCACACTAATGAGCTGCTGCCCAGGGACTTCCAATTAGATTCACTGTATTTCTGTCACTGACATTAATTTCTTTACTTCAACTTCTAGAACAAGTTTAATATTTTCTGGATTTTTAAACAGGAAAAATTTAAAGATTTCAACAGTTTTTAACCAATTCTAATTTTCATAACTGCTGCAGTTTTATGGCATAACATAGTATTGAATTGGAAAAACACAATGTTGGCATTCATATACATGTCAATACTCATTTTATCAAGATGCCTGGCAAGTCCATATTTGAAACTGTTGTTAATTATACTCTTTTGTTCTTTATATGTACTCTGAGCCAACAAGCCACATCCTCCAAATAAACTTACATGAAAAAATTTTCAAAAGATTGGCTTCCAATTAGTTTTTACTTGCTAATTCTGTGATTTAAAGCAAAATATTGTTTTGCTACTATTTTATTATAACTGCATTACACTGAACTTCCTGCATTATTCTCAGCATGAAATTGGAAGGCATACTTTTCAAAAGAATCTTATGTGCATCTTCTATTACATATTGAATAAATAAACACAATACAAGCATCACCCATTTTACAAATGCCAGACTTGCAAAGAACCCGTACATATAAATGGCCACACCTGCTCTACCCACACCCAGGCCATGTGCTTTCCCTACCATGGAAGCCCATGCAAAAGCTCAGAACTTTTAGAAAGAATGTGGAGTCCTAAATATCTGGGAGTTTTATAGAGAGGTGACCCAGCAGAGAGCCTACAGAATGTCAGCTTCTTACTCAAAAGTATCTTCCACTACACATGGCCAGAAGTTTTGTATATCTATCACAGTCCAATATTCTTCAAATTACAAATCTCTTTTAATTAACAAGCTTATTTAAAATGCAAATCTCTCCCAGAGAGGTACTTATTTTCTTTAATTAAGTCAGATGGCATTGCTCTTAATACCTAACTAACGTTGTCCGGAATGAAGGATTACCAAGTAGTAGAAGCAGCTGAACAGCAATAGTAGTCATGCTAGTTGTGGTAGTAGCAGAAGCAAATATTAACTACATACCAGGTGCTGTGATAGGAACTCTATGTCAATTTCCTCCTTTAACCCTCTCAAAAACTATGGAAAAGAAGTTCAGGGAGACAAAGTAGTGGCTCTCAAAGTGTGCTCCATGGACCAGCAGCATCGGTATGACCTAGTAATACAAATGCAAGTTCTCAGGCCCCACCACAGATCTACTGAAATGGAAACTCTGGGAGCAGGGCTCAGAAGCCTGTTTTAACAAGCTCTTCAGATGATTCTGATGCTTGCTAAAGTTGAGAACCACTGGGCTACAGATTTGCAGAAAAAGACCACATGCAGCATACATACATACACACACTAAATTAGTAAAAGTTCCCAACCGATTTATAAAAGAATAATGAATCTGAGCATTAGATTCTCCCACAGAGCAGATGTGGCAGAGGGGGACTGCACATGCCAGAGTTATTTGCAAGGCCCCAGAATCCCCAATAGCAGCTACTAATGCCTGTGTAAGTCATATCCAAAGAGTTAACTATGCTGCACCACAGTCCATTCTTTCAAAGAAACTCAATCTCTTCATTAAACATTCTCATTTAAGGGAAATGGGGGCTTATATTTGACTTTTCCTAGTTCTTGGAATAAACTGAAGACCACATTCTCAGACCTAAGAGGAAAAGCTAAGTTAGCTCTCAAGCTTTCTCAAGTGGTTTCTCTGTATTCAGCTAGCTGGAGTCCCAAAAGCCTATTACCCGACAGGTAATGCTAATAGTATCCTTATTTCACAAGTTCATACACTGAAGCTCAGAGAAGTTAACTAAGTACCCAACAGCACAGGAAAGAAATCGCAAAGCCTAAACTAGAGAAACTCAAGACCAATTCCAAAATCCTATCAGTAACCCACTTATGATAAAGGAGAAAAGATAATTGGGTAATTTGTGAGCATTATGTATTTCATAGGGAGAGCAGTTTGTTGTCATGGCAGCTGTTTTTTGGTGAGTTACCACCAAACAACCAAAAAACAAAGCTTTGGACACAGCCCATTCCTAGAGTAAGGTCTGCATATTTCATTGTTTGTCTATTTCATTCTACATTTATGTATTATTTATATTGGCATTTCTCATAATCCCACACTGGCTTTTTTTTTTTTTTTTCCATATTGACCTTCCAGAAAGACTCTCCACACAGCTCTGGGCTCCAGGTGACTGACCTCCCTGCTTTAGCTGGGCTCCCTGGCCCTCTAGTTTCTGATTGGGCTCAGCAAATGGAAAGCAGTTCCAGATCACAGAATGGGACAGGTCTGAGTGTTTATTCCCTCTATCCCTCTCTGCTATGTCAGTTTGGTAATAGCTGTGTTACCTACAGCCACAGCTCCTGGAAGACAACCCCTCTCCTAAGGGTATTGTGCTCATGGAAGCCTGGTAACAGCTCCCTTCCCTTTTACCTTCTGGCTGTTAACAGCTTTCCCTTGTCCCAGTCCCTGGGCACTTCACCATATCCTAGTGATCCCCTACATCCTGCCTACACCTTTGTAAATATTCTCATCATTGAACTGTCCCTAGAGTGGGTCGTCTGCTTCCTGCTGAGATCTGGAGTGTTGCAGATCACAACTACGGATTTATAGGCACAATGCTTTTTCTATCAGATCACTATTAGCTTTATTTTTTAATGAATCTTTCAATGTGCCAGTTTGCATCATATTGCCAGTTTCAAAAGTCATATCACTCCATAAAGACTCTGTATTTCACAAAAAAGCATGAATTTGTATAGTAAGTGCTCAAAATATATAGTAAGTGCTCAAAATTGTATAGTAAGTGCTCAAAATGGCAAATGATATTATCACTATCATTGTTGTTATTGGTAAATTAGGAGAACTAAAAGCAATGGACATAATTTAGAGAAGGGCAGATTTGGAATTAACATAGATAAACTTTTTAATAACTATAGATTAATAAAATCATCTTATAAATAAAATTTATAAAGCACTTTTTTATTTGTGGTCTCATATTATTTTCACAACAATCATATGAGGTAGGTATGTTATTACTGTCTTGTGGAGGTGTGGAAATGAAAACTTAGAGGGCGTGTAAGGGTTTACCCAAAAGCAAAGCTATTGAATGTTGGAGCTAGCAATGAAATCTTACTCTAGGGCCAGGTTCTGCCCTCACCACCCATCTGTAAGTCACAACAGGCAGCTAATAAAGGCGTGGGGAGAGAAATAGATTGTCCAGTCCACCATGCTTGAATGGCACTCCCTTTTTTGCCTACCCTGACCTGCCCACATGAGTCACAGTTACCTGTGACTCTGGTTTGTCATATTGTAAAATCTTGCTCTGACAAGAAAAGATACAATAAAATGGAGGTAAGTTAGTGCTACATTACATAATCAAGCATGTGATGACTCGGGCTGGGAAGGAGTGAAGCACTGAAGGGGAAGTATGTGATGGAGTCCTGATGATATAAATGCTTCTTAAATATTTGACCACTACTGAAAGCCACCTGGGAGAGAGTGAGTAATCCATAACAAACAACCCAGCACAGTGGATAGTGGGGGAGTGCATAAAACAACAGTAAGCTATGGCCTCTTCTCATCTTGAATCTTTCTAAACAACAGTGGAAAAGAGCTTCATGGGTAATGATGCAAAATTGATTGAGTGGTTTTTCTTTATATTGGTTGATTCTCTGTGTCTACATTTCCAAACTTTAACAAGAGTCTCAGAAATTATGGTGCATACTATGAAATTTATGTTTGACAAATAATGATTGGAAAGGGTAATAGCCTTAGTAAACACATGGTATTCGGAGGAAAAAAACTTGGTGCTCAGCCTAACATTTGATTTTGTTAATATAAATAATGTATTAACAAGTGAATAACCTGGATTTTATCCAAACCATTCTACTATAAGTGCTTTGCTAAAACTCACCAATGGTATTTGCTTCTATAAATAACAGCCATAATTGGAATAGTTTTCTAGATACATCAGTTTATAGCTTATGACAAATATTCTTTTAAAGATCTTTATCATTGCAAGCCTTTTAGAGGAACCTTTAAATTAGAAGGTGAAAGTGGTGTCTGACCACCCCTGCTGTGGTACAAAAGAAAGAGCTCAGAGTTCAGACCTGATCTGAGTCTCGAAGAACATATAGGTTTGGAGCTAATCAAATAAAGGGGAAGAAGACCCTCCAGATTAGGAAATGCTGGTGAAATGCTGGTAATGGAAACTGAGGAAGACTGGAATCTAGAAAAGGCTACTGAACCTCTTAATCTACCCATAACTGGCATACTCTATCCAATCATGAGAAGGCTGGATGAAGATTTAAATTGAGGCAATGTGGAGTACCAGAAAGAGCACAGCATCCAAAGTAAAAAACACCTAGTTTCAAGTTCTGGCACCTCCAACTAGTAGTTAAATGCCATTGCGAGTTTCTTAATCTTTGTAGGTCTGTTTCCTCATCTGCAAATAGCAGTAAAAACATCTTCCTCTTGAGGCTCTCAATGATTACATGGGGGAATATGTGTGAAGAGCCCAATATAGTGTGGGACAAGAAGTATGTCTTTAGTATATTGTGGGTGTGGTTATTGCTGTTGTGTTCTAAGTACAGATTGTCCCCAGATTTGGCCAGTGACAAAATGCAAGTTTCCTGGGAGACTTGTTTCTTCTGTGGATTGTCCATCTGATGCACTGTTTTCTGCACTATTGAACATTATATGGATTTGGAATGTCAAATGAACACAGTCTTTGCCTTTGTATGTCTTCTAGTTGAAATGACACCAACACACGTATTTGCTGATAGATGCTCACAAACATAGCCAACAACTCCAGCTAGAAGGATGATGAAAGCCACCTGGGAGAGTCTCCACCTAGTAAGTAAATGCCCTGGAGTAAGTTTACTAGCCTTTTAGGTCTGTTTCCTCATCTGCAAAGTGGCAGTACAAACGTTTTCCTCGTGAGGCTCCTGAGGATTAAGATGAGGGAATATGTGTGGCAACTACTAAATGCCAGATTCTTAGAATTTTTCCTGTGCATGTCCCAGTTGATGTTTTCTACAATATTGAACTTTATATTGAGTTAAAAGGATGTGATCAATTCGAGTCAGTCATCCTTGGGCTCAAATCATAGCTCAAAACTTTAAATGTATGCCTTTGGGGAAATCAGATGACTGCTCTTGAGTTTGTTTCTTCTGGAAAATGGGAATAGAAAGTACATTTGTAGCGCTGTAATAAAAATTTGGAAAATTGTATATAGGGTGAATAGCATATACTAGGGAATTAATAAATAACAGCCATTACCATTGTTATTTGCCCTGCAGAGCTCCTGGCTACAATAATCAATAATCATTCTTTCCTCTTGTTCATCTCAACTTCAAGATACTCCCTGAGTGATTTTCTCAGTATTAAAAGAAACTTTCCCAATAAATAGAATGTCCCTTTCTACCCCCCTGGAATAACAACTAAGATTCACATAATGTTTTAAACTTCACAAAGTATACTCGAATATATTACTGCATGTAACCCTTACAACAACCCTGTGAGGCAGAATTAGTGCCATTTTACAGATGTGGGTGTCCATTTGGAACAAGGCTAACTAGATTGTCCATGATAACTCAGTCAGGAAGTGGCAGGAAGCTGAAACACCAGCCCAGTGCTTCTGTCAACAAAGCTCACATCCTTTCAGCTCTCCAGAGTCTCTCTCCTCTGTATCTGGCTGCCTTCACCAATCAGAGGAAGTGAAAATGTTCTTTGGCATATGAGCGATCACTGGAAATGAATTCACTATGGGAAGAAGAAAAGGTTAGAATTTCTCACCTCGTAAGTCCATTAACCAATGAGAAGTCCAGCTTTCTCTCTCTCTAGATAGATAGATAGATAAATAGATACGTGTTGTATATATATACATATGTGTATACATATGTATACATGTATATATTACACACATGTATACATATGTGTGTATCTATGTATATATAACATGTATATATGTATATATGTGCAATAGTGCATGTCGTGCATATATGTGTATATATGTATATAAAAAGTTGTGTATTTATATATATCTATATATATACACACACACACACAGCATTTTGTTCATTCATGTATAATTGACACTTGGGTTGTTTCCGCCTTTGGCTATTATGAATAATACTGTAACATACGTTGGCATGCAGGTATACGTTTGAGCCCCTGTTTTCAATTCTTTGGAGTGAAAATATATACATGGGGTGGAATTTTATGTTCAAATATTGAGAAACTTCCAAACTGTTTTCTAAAACAGCTTTTATATTCTCCCCACATTACAAAAGGTTTCCAATTTCTTTACATCCTCATCAACACTTATTTTTCATTTTTAAAATTAAAACCCATCTAGAAGGTGTGATGTAGTATCTCATTGTGAGTTTGCTTTCTATTTTTCTAAAGACTAATAAATGATCATCGTTTATTGTATTTATTGCCCGTATATACATGTTCTTTGGAGAACTCTCTATTCAATCCTTTGACCATTTTTAATTGAACTTTTTGTCTCATCGCTGAATTGTAGTTCTTTATATATTTTGTAGATATTAAACCCTTATTGGATATATAACTTACAAATATTTTTCTTCCATCCTGTGAGTTTTGTGTTCATTCTCTTGATACTGTCCTTTGATGTAGAAAAATGTTTTTAATTATGATGAAGTGTGATCTGCTCATTTTATTTCATTGCATATGCTTTTGGTGTCATATCTATGAATTGAGTGCCAAATACAAGGTCATGAAAATTTTTCATTGTTTTTCTTCTAAGAGTTTTACTGCTTTAGCTCTTATTGCTAGGTTAATTTTTATATATGGCATGAGACTGGGGAGAATACCAGCTTTCAATCACCATTTCTACATCAAATAAGAATGCTCAAGTAAAGACAAGAGTTTCCTAAAATGTAGACATGTATGGGTTTGTTAGTATCTACTCTTAAGTCATCCATCTAGCTGGAGTTGTTGGCTACGTTGGTGAGCATCTATCAGCAAATATGTGTGTTGGTGTCATTTCAACTAGATGACCTCCAAAGGCAAAGTCTGTATCCACTTGATGTAACAAATCCATACAATGTTCAATAGTGCAGAAAGCAGTGCATCAGATGGACAATCCACAGAAGAAACAAATCTCCCAGGAAACTTGCATCTTGTCACTGACCAAATCTGGGGACAATCCGTACTTAGAACATAACAGCAATAACCACACCCACAATATACTAAAGGCATACTTTTTGTCCCACACTATATTGGACTCTTCACACACATTCCCTCATTTAATTATCAAGAGTCTCATGAGGAAGATGTTTTTACTGCTATTTGCAGATGTGGAAAAAACCTATAAAGATTAAGAAACTTGCAAGGGCACTTAACTACTAAGCAGAGGTGCCAGAACTTGAAGCCAGGTGTTTCTAATTCTGGACGCTGTGCTCTTTTTACTATCCCACGTTGCCTCCATTTAACCCTTTACCTGTCTTTTTATGTTTGGATAGATGAGTGAAAGTTATAGGTGTATTAAGAGGTCCAGCAGCTTAGTCTAGAATTCAGACTGCCCTAGTCCCATCAGCATTTCTCCTACTGCAATTACCAGCATTTCTAACCTGGAAAGGTTTCTCCCACTCCATTCCACCTACCCAACTCCTACACATCCTTCAAGAACTAGTACAGATCTTGCCTCCCCAGAATGCCTACTTTACTCACTTTCAGCCAAATTAATATCCTTTATCCTTGACCTACCAAACCACTCTTAGCTGGATTTATGTATTTTAACACTTAACCATATCCTGTGATATAGTCCTATTTTTCTTTCTTTCTTTCTTTTCAAATACTTTGCAGATATTATTGCCAATTCTCACAATGACCCTTTGGCCCCTCTCCCACTTTGTAGACAAAAAACCAATTCAAAATAGTTCTGTGACTTTCTGAAAGCCACAAAATGAATAGCAAAGCTGGGATTTGAACCCAACTCAATATGGTCTCCTTCCACTACATCACACTGTCTTTCTAGGGCCAATGTATAGATGGCCTTGAATGCCAAACAGCTTTCTATCTCTGGAAACATAACTTCTGTGAGACTCTCATATTATTTTTTAAAGAGTTAGAAAAGCTAGCTCAGCTGTTTTAAAATTAGGCTGGCATAAATCTTACCTGTGGACTTCATTAAAAACAAAGATTTCCAAATGCAGTATGCCTACAACCTTTTTCACCTATTACATGGTATAGTTGGTTTCTAGCCTTGGTTGGCCACTAACTAGCATTGTGACTTTGAGTAAGTCACTTGACCTCTCTGAGCCTCATTTTTCTCATCCTCAAATAGATATTCTCCAAAGTTATCTCTAGTTTTAAAAATACTGTTTCCATGGCCATAAGTCTTTACTCCTTGAGAAGAATGCAAGTTTTTCAAAAACTTATACTTTGTTTTTCTCTGTAACATCAGACCAAGAGAAAGCACTGAGTAAATGCTTGTCAGTAGTTTGACTGATGGACTAAGATATGGGTTGAAATGATAAGCAAAAATAATAATAACATGAAGAATGGGATGTGAAAGAGACCTAACGTAACTATTAAAGTTCTAGGTGAGTAATCAGCAACATAGGCTAAAAGTAGGTTCATCTGCAATAAAAAATAAACTGGAAATAGCTCATTCATTTTAAATAAAGCCCTAAAAATCAACCATTTTCAATGGATAAGGCAAAAATGTGCCACTGCCATAGACTTTACAGCACAAAGATAAGCATATATCTGGGTCATAACTCATATAGACGAGAACCTACCTTTGTTGTTTGTAAAGGAAGAAAATAAAATTGTTCAAAATATCCCAGTGGTTTGCCACATTTTAACAAATACTGAAGCAATACACTAACATATAAAGTGTCCTTTTCTAGCTAGCTTCTATGTCAATGTGTTCAGAGTAAAAGGCGATTAAAATTGTGTGAAAAAGAGTGACAATGTATAGGGGATCATCAAAATAATAAGAACTATATATGACAAATCCACAGCCAACATCATCCTGAATGGGCAAAAGCTGGAAGCATTCCCCTTGAAAACCAGTATAAGACAAGGATGTGCTCTCTCACCATTCCTATTTCACATAGTATTAGAAGTTCTGGCCAGAGCAATCAGGCAAGAAAAAGAAACAAAGGGCATCCAAATAGGAAGAGAGGAAGTCAAACAATCCCTGTTTCAAGATGACATGATCCTATATTTAAAAAAAAAAATCCCATAGTTTTAGTCCAAAAGCTCCATAAGCTGATAAAAAAAATTCAACTACTTGGAACCAACCCAAATGTCCATCAATGATAGACTGGATTAAGAAAATGCGGCACATACACACCATGGAATGCTATGCAGCCATAAAAAAGGATGAGTTCATGTCCTTTGTAGGGACATCGCTGAAGCTGGAAACCATCATTCTCAGCAAACTATCACAAAGACAAAAAACCAAACACCGCGTGTTCTCACTCATAGGTGGGAATTGAACAATGAGAACACATAGACACAGGAAGGGGAACATCACACACCGGGACCTGTCATGGGGTGGGGGGAGGGGGGAGGGATAGCATTAGGAGATACATCTAATGTAAATGACGAGTTAATGAGTGCAGCACACCAACATGGCACACGTATACATATGTAACAAACCTGCACGTTGTGCACATGTACCCTAAAACTTAAAGTAGAATAATAAAAAAAAAGAAATGCATGATGGGGCTCAACTGTACAGCCTGTCAGTGTGAGGTGTTCTAAAGACTCACCCCCTAGTAAATCTGGTGGAAATTATTATTGTAAAAAAAAAAATCAGCAAAGTCTCAGGGTAAAAAATCAATGTGCAAAAATCACTAGCATTTTTACACACCAATCACAGGCAAGCCAAGAGCAAAATTAGGAATGCAATCCCATTCACAATTGCCACAAAAGAAAAAAATACCTAGGAATACGGCTAACTAGGGAGGTGAAAGATCTCTGCAAGGAGACTACAAACCACCGCTCAAAAGAATCAGAGATAACACAAATGAGAAAATATTTGATGCTCATGGAAAGAAAGAATCAATGTCATGAAAATGGCCGTACTGCCCAAAGCATTTTATAGATTCAATGCTATTTCTATTAAACTACCATTGACATTCTTCACAGAACTAGAAAAAACTATTGTAAAATTCATATGTAACCAAAGAAGACCCTGAATAGCCAAGGAAATCCTAAGCAAAAAAGAACAAAGCTGGAGGCATCAGGCTACCTGACTTCAAACTACACTACAGGGCTACAGTAACCAAAATAGCATGGAACTGGTACAAAAACAGACACATAGACCAATGGAACAGAATAGAGAATCCAGAAGTAAGATTGCACACCTACAACTATCTTATCTTCAACAAACCTGACAAAAACAAGCAATGGAGAAATGATTCCTATTCAATAAATGGTTCTGGGATAACTGGATTGCCATGTGCAGAAGATTAAAACTGGACTCTTTCCTTATACCATGTATTAGTCCATTTTCTTATTGCTATGAAGAAATATCCAAGACTGGGTAATTTATAAAGAAAAATAGGCTTAATGGACTCACAGTTCCACATGGCTTAGGAGGCCTCACAATCATAGCAGAAGGCAAAGGAGGAGCAAAGGCAATCTTTTTTTTTTTTTTTTTTTTTTGAGACAGAGTCTCGCTCTGTCACCCAGGCTGGAGTGCAGTGGCGCGATCTCGGCTCACTGCAAGCTCCGCCTCATGGCAGCATGCAAGACAGTGTGTGCAGAACTGTCATTTATAGAACCAACAGATCTCATAAGACTTAATATCACAGAACAGCACAAGAAAAGCCCACCCCCATGATTCAATTACCTCCCACCTGGTCCCTCCCATGGAACATGGGGATTATAGGAGCTACAATTCAAGATGAGATTTGGGTGGGGACTCAGCCAAACCATATCATACCATATGCAAAAATTAACTCAAGATGGATTAAAAACTTAAATATAAAACCCAAAACTATGAAAACCCTGGAAGACAACATAGACAATAACATTCAGCACATAGTCACAGGCAAAGGTTTCACGACAAAGACACCGAAAGCAGTTGCAACAAAAGCAAAACTTGACAAATGGGACCTAATTAAACTAAAGAGCTTCTACACAGTAAAAGAAACTGTCAATAGAGTAAACAGACAACCTACAGAACAGGAGAAAATTTGTGCAAACTACACAACTGACAAATGTCTAATATCCTGCATCTGTAAGAAACTTAAACAAATTTACAAGAAAAAAACTAACAACTTCAAAAAAGTGGGCAAAGGACATAAACATACACTTGTCAAAAGAAGACGTACATGCAGCCAAAAAGTATATGAAAAAAAGCTCAACATCACTGATCATTAGAGAAATGCAAATCAAAACCACAAAGAGACACCATCTCACACCAGTCAGAATGGCTATTATTAAAAAGTCAAAAAGTAACAGATGCCGGTGAGGCTGTAAAGGAAATGAAATTCATATACACCATTGTTTGGAGTGTAAATTAGTTTAACCGTTGTGGAAGACACTGTGGTGATTCCTCAAAGACCTAAAAACAGAAATACCATTCAAAACAGCAATCCCATTTGATGCAAGAATCCCTTTATTTGGTGATATGATTTGGCTGTGTTCCCACCCAAATCTTCTCTTGAATTGTAGCATTCATAATTCCCACATGTCATGGGAGGGGTCTGATGGGAGGTAACTGAATCATGGGATTGGGTCTTTCCCATGATATTCTCATGATAATGAATAAGTCTCATAAAATCTGATTGTTTTATAAAGGGGAGTTTCCCTGAACATACTTTCTCTTGCCTGCCACCATGTAAGACATGACTTTTCTCCTCCTTTGCCTTCTGCCATGATTGTGAGGCCTCCTCAGCCATACGGAACTATGATCTCCAGTTTTGTTCTTTGGGGTCAGTTACTTCCATTCTAAATCACACATGATAATTGCCATCAAATAGTAAGTGATGGCAGACACAATTATACTAAGAAGGAAGTTGAGAAATTAAAATTCTGGGGCATTCAGGTGAAACTGGTACATTATAGCTACCTGAAAATTATGTTTTCTTAATTTGCATTTATGATATAGAATGTATGCAGAAAAGTAGGAAATGAAGGTAGGAGCAGTAACTGCTTAGAAATGCATCTACTTTTATTTATATGTCAAAAATTTTTTCAAAGCAAATATGGCTAAGTTTGGTAGTGAAAAGAATAAAATATTTCCTAAAGTATTCTTTGCAGAGTTTAATATCTTTATTTGTAAACTTCTTTGGTAAATTAAAAATTAATAATGATAATTCTTAAATATTTTAAGTCTGTCTCAACAGATCTTTAATCATTATCCTTTATAAAGATATATCTATAAAAATATTGTGAAAGCATTTTTTGAATTACCTCTTTTTTTATTGAAATATAACTTGCAAATCATGAAATTCATGGTTTTGAAGTGTATAATTCAGTGGTTTTAGTACCACTGAAGTTCACAAAGTTGTTCAACTCTGCAGTGGGTTGAATGGTGGCCTCTCAAAAGATACATTTACCCACATCCTGTGAATGTGACTTCATTTTTTAAAAGATGTAATTAAGTTAAGCTTCACAAGATGAATTCAGCCAGGATTATTCAATGGGTCTTCAATCCAATGGAAAGTATTCTGATCGAAAGAAGAAAAGACACAGAGGAGGAGAATCACAGAGGAGAAGATGATGTGGAGATGGAGGCAAAGATTAGACTAATGTGTCTACAAACCAAGGAATGCCAAGAATTGCCCACCAGAAGGTAGGAGAAAAGCAGGTACTGACTTCTTTCTCAGAGCCTCCACAAATGAACTAACCCTGCCAACACATTGGTTTTGGACTTCTGGCCTCTAGAATAATGAGATAATAAATTTCTGTTGTTTTAAGCAACCAAGTTTGTAGTAATCTGTTATGGCAGCCCTAAGAAACTAATACAAATCCTTATCACTATCTAATTTCAGAATATTTTCATTATTGCCAAAAATAAACCCATTAGCAGTCCTCCCCATCTATCACCCCCAGCAATAACTACTCTACTTTCTGTCTCTATGAATTTGCCAATTCTGGGCATGTTATATAAGTAGAATCAGACAACATGTGGCCTTTTGTAGTTGGCTTCTTTTACTTAGCATAATGATTTCAAGGTTCATTCATGTGGTTGCATATAGTATTATTCCATTCCTTTTTTGGCTGAGTAATATTTTATTGTGTGGATATACTATATTTTGTGTATCCTTTCATTAACTGATGCACGTTCATGTTCTTATTATGCTTCTCATTTTTTTGGCTACTATAAACAGTGCTACAATGATCATACACGTACATGGTTTTGTGAGGGCATGATTTCAATTCTCTTGAGCATATAAATATACCCAATTATCTTGGTTATATAGATATCCATTTGATTTTGGTTACCTTATTTGTTGGTATATAATTATTCATATTATTCACTTATAATCCTTTTATTTCTGTAAGGTATCCCTTTTTTCATCCTTGATTTTAGTCATCTGAGCCTTCTTTTTTTTTTTTCTTTTTTCGGTCAGCCTAGCTTAATGTTTGTCAATTTTGTTGCTCTTTTTAAAGAACCAACTTCTGCCCTTGTTGATTTCCTCTATTATTTATCTATTCTGTATTTCATTTATTTCCAGTCTAATCTTTAGTGTTTCCTTTCTTATGTTTGCATTGGATTTTGTTTGTTTTTATTTATTGGGTTTCTTAAAACTGCAAGTTAGACTGGGCACAGTGGCTCATGCCTGTAATCCCAGCACTTTGGCAGGCTGAGGCAGGCAGATCATGAGGTCAGGATATCGAGACCATCCTGGCCAACAAGGTGAAACCCCGTCTCTACTAAAAATACAAAAAGTAACTGGGGATGGTGGTGCGTGCCTGCAATCCATCTACTCAGGAGGCTGATGGAGGAGAATCGCTTGAATCAGGGAGTTGGAGGTTGCAGTGAGCCGAGATCATGCCACTGCCCTCCAGCCTGGTGACACAGCAAGACTCCAAAAAAAAAAAAGCTGCAAGCTAAGCTACTGATTTAAGATCGTACTTCTTGAAGAGAGAGAAGAATCAAATAGATGCAATAAAAAATGATAAAGTGGATATCACCACCGATCCCACAAATATACAGACTACCATCAGAGAATAATATAAACACATCTACACAAATAAACTAGAAAATCTAGAGGAAATGGATAAATTCCTGGACACATACACCTCCCCAAGATGAAACCAGGAAGTTGAATCTCTGAATAGATCAATAACAGATTCTGAATTTGAGGCAGTAATTATTAGTCTACCAACCAAAAAAGTCCAGGACCAAACGGATTCACAGCTGAATTCTACCCAAGGTACAAAGGGGAGCTGGTAACATTCCTTCTGAAACTATTCCAATCAGTGGAAAAAGAGGGCATCCTCCCTACCTTATTTTATGAGGCTAGTGTCATCTTGATACCAGTCTGGCAGAGACACAACAAAAAAAAAAGAGAATGTTAGACCAATATCCCTAATGAACATTGATGCGAAAATCCTCAATAAAATACTGGCAAACTGAATCCAGCAGCACATCAAAAAGCTTATCCACCACGATCAAGTCGGCTTCATCAATGGGATGCAAGGCTGGTTCAACATATGTACATCGGTAAATGTAATCCATCACATAAACAGAACCAATGACAAAAACCACATGATTATCTCAATAGATGCAGAAAAGGCCTTTGATAAAATTCAACACACCTTCATGCTAAAAACACTCAATAAACTAGGTATTGATGGAACGTATTTCAAAATAGTAAGAGCTATTTATGTCAAACCCACAGCCAATATCATACTGAATGGGCAAAAACTGGAAGCATTCCCTTTGAAAACCAGCACAAGCACAAGACAAGGATGCCCTCTCTCACCACTCCTATTCAACATAGTGTTGGAAGTTCTGGCCACAGCAATCAGGCAAGAGAAAAAAATAAAGAGTATTCAATTAGGAAAAGAGGAAGTCAAATTGTCCCTGTTTGCAGATGACATGATTGTATATTTAGAAATCCCCATCGTCTCAGCCCAAAATCTCCTTAAGCTGATAAGCAACTTCAACAAAGTCTCAGGATATAAAATCAATGCATTCCTATACACCAATAACAGACAAACAGAGAGCCAAATCATGAGTGAACTCCCATTCACAATTGCTGTAAAGAGAATAAAATACCTAGGAATCCAACTTGTAAGGGATGTGAAGGACCTCTTCGAGGAGAACCACAAACCACTGCTCAATGAAATAAAAGAGGACACAAACAAATGGAAGAACATTCCATGCTCATGGATAGGAAGAATTAATATCATGAAAAATGGCCATACTGCCCAAAGTATTTTATAGATTCAATGCCATCTCCATCAAGCTACCAATGACTTTCTTCACAGAATTAGAAAAAAACTACTTTAAAGTTCATATGGAACCACAAAAAAGCCCACATAGCCAAGACAATCCTAAGCAAAAAAAACAAAGCTGGAAGCATCATGCTACTTGACTTCAAACTATACTACAAGGCTACAGTAACCAAAGCAGCAGGGTACTGTACTAAAACAGATATATACACCAATGGAACAGAACAGAGGCTTCAGAAATAATACCACACATCTACAATCATCTGATCTTTGACAAACCTGACAAAAACAAGAAATGAGGAAAGGATTCCCTATTTAATAAATGGTGCTGGGAAAACTGGCTAGCCATATGTAGAAATCTAAAACTGGATCCCTTCCTTACACCTTATACAAAAATTAACTCAAGATGGATTAAAGACTTAAATGTGAGACCTAAAACCATAAAAACTCTAGAAGAAAACCTAAGCAATACCAGTCAGGATATAGGCATGGGCAAAGACTTCATGACTAAAACACCAAAAGCAACAGCAACCAAAGCCAAAATTGACAAATGGGATCTAATTAAACTAAAGAGCATCTGCACAGCAAAAGAAATTATCATCAGAGTGAACAGCCAACCTACAGAATGGGAGAAAATTTTTGCAATCTACCCATCTGACAAAGGGCTAATATCCAGAATGTACAAAGAACTCAAACAAATTTACAAGAAAAAAACAAACAACCCCATCAACAAGTGGGCAAAGGATATCAGCAGACACTTCTCAAAAGAAGACATTTATGCAGCCAACAGACACATGAAAAAAGCTCATCATCACTGGTCATCAGAGAAATGCAAATCAAAACCACAGTGAGTTACCATCTCACACCAGTTAGAATGGCGATCATTAAAAATTCAGGAAACAACAGGTGCTGGAGAGGATGTGGAGAAATAGGAGTGCTTTTACACTGTTGGTAGGCGTGTAAATTAGTTCAACCATTGTGGAAGACAGTGTGGTGATTCCTCAATGATCTAGAACTAGAAATACCATTTGACCCAGCAATCCTATTACTGAGTATATACCCAAAGGATTATAAATCATGCTGCTATAAAGACACATGTATGTTTATTGTGGCACTATTCACAATAGCAAAGACTTGGCATCAACCCAAATGTCCATCAATGATAGACTGGATTAAGAAAATGTGGCACATATACACCATGGAATACTATGCAGCCATAAAAAATGATGAGTTCATGTCCTTTGCAGGGACATGGATGAGGCTGGAAACCATCATTTTCAGCAAACTATCACAAGGACAGAAAACCAAACACTGCATGTTCTCACTCTTAGGTGGGAGTTGAACAATGAGAACACATGGACATAGGGCGGGCAACATCACACAATGGGGCCTGTCATGGGGTAGGGGGCTGGGGGAGGGATAACATTAGGAGAAATACCTAATGTAAACGACAAGTTGATGAGTGCAGCAAACCAACAGGGTACATGTATACCTATGTAACAAACCTGCACGTTGTGCACATGTACCCTAGAACTTAAAGTATAATTTAAAAAAAGAAAAAAAGATATTTCTTCTTTGTTAATATAGGCATTTACAGTTACAAGTTTCCTTGTAAGCACCAATTTATCTGAATCTCATCAGTTTTATTAAGTTGTGCTTTATTTTATTCATCTCAAAGTATTTTCTAATTTCCCTTGTAATTTCTTTTTTCATCCATTGATTATTTAAGAGTTTGTTGTTTGATTTCCACATATTTGTAAATTTCTCAAATTTCCTTTTGTTATTTATTCTTCAGTTCATTGCATTGTAGTCAGAGAACATACCTTATATTATTTCAGTCCTTTTAAATGTATTGATACTTGATTTATGGCCTAACATATGGCCCATCCGAAATAATACTCCATATGCATTATAGAAGAATGTATATTCTTCTGTTGTTAAATTGTTTATTTCCCTTTTCAAGTCTATCAATTTTTTTTCTTCATGTAATTTGGAGCTCTATTGTTATATGGATATACATCTATATTTTTATGTTTGTTTTCTTGACATGTTGATCCTTTTACCATTATATAGAGTTTTTTCTTTGTCTCTAGTAACAATTTTTAAAAAATCTAGTAACAATTTTTGAACAATTTTTATAGCCACTCCAGCTCTCTTTTGGTTACTGTTTGCATGGTATGTCTTTTTCTGTCTTTTATTTTCAACTTGTGTTTTTGAATCTAAAGAGTATCTCTTTTAGACAATATGTACTTGGATTATGTCTTTTTATTCATTTTGCCACTCTCTGCCTTTTGATTGAAGTGTTTACTCATTTACATTTCATGTAATTACTGATAAAACTAGGATTTATATCTACCATTTTGCTTTTTGTTTTCTATATGTTTTGTGTCTTCTTTGTTTCTCTATTCATTTATTTGCAACTTCTTTGTCTAGTTTGAAGTTACAATTATGCTACAAACTTTAAAGTAGGGACATTATCCTAGATTGAGCAGTTCTAAAAAGTAGAAGCAGGAGGCAGAAGGGTGAATCAGTGACATCTGAGGAGGAAGAAGAAGCAGAAGGGATTTAAAGTATTGACAAACCAGAAACTTGGTAGCTCACAACAACACAAGGTTATGCCCTTACAGTTGTGTCAGAAGTCTGACATGGGCCTCACCAGACTAATATAAAGGTGTTGGCAAAGCTGCATTCCTTTCTGGAGTCTTGAAAATGGTTTGGATGTTGACCCCTCTAAGTCCCATATTGAAATGTTATCCCAAGTGTTGGAGGTGGAGCCTGGTGTGAGGAGTTGTGGTCATGGGGGCAGATCCCTCATGGCTCTAATAGTGAGTGAGTTCTCACGAGTTCTGGTTGTTTAAGGATGTGTGGCACTTCCCTCTACTCTCTCTCTCTCTCTCTCTCGCTCTTGTTCTCACCATGTGAGATGCCTGCTTCCCCTTTGCCTTCCACCATGATTGAAAGCTTCCTGAGGGCTCTCCAGAAGCCAAGTGTATGCCAGTGCCCTGCTTGTATAGCCTGCAGAACCATGAGCCAATCAAATCTCTTTTCTTTGTAAACTACTTTAATTACCCCATCTTAAGTATTTATTTTTAGCAATGCAAAAAGCAGCCTAATACAAGTCTCTAGGAAAAAAATCTATTTCCTTGCCCATTCAGGTTGGTCACAGAATTCAGCGCCTTGTAGTAGTAGAACTGAGTTCCCTGTTTTCTTGCTGGCTGTCAACTAAGAGCCATTCTCAGCTTCTCTATGTTGCCCACATTTTTTTTTTGGCTTGTAGCCCCCTTCCTCCATCTTCAAAGCCAGCAATGGTGGGTCAAGTTCCCCTCACACTTCAAATCCCTTCTGCCTCTTCTTCCTCCTCAGATGTCACTGATCTACGCTTCTGCCTTCTGCTTCTACTTTTAAGAGCTGCTTAATCCACACTAATGTCTCTATTTTAAAATTTGTAACATAATTGCAACTTCAAATTTTCTTTTTCCACATAACATACTATTCACATATTCCAGGGATTATGGCATGAATATCTTGGGTGGGACGTGGAAGAGGGACATGATTCTGCTTACCCCACTAGAGATCAGACAACTTGTGTGACAAAGCTAGCAAGAGGAAGAACTGGAACTACAATGCAGTCCTTGTTCAGTGCTCATTTCACTACATTTGATGCACAGGAGTGTAATAATGTAACCACCAAACTGCCTATATGATCCCTTCAGAGACATTTTGGCCAATCTGCTACTTTTGAGACTAGAATCATAGGCTGTTACAGCTGAAGGCACATCAGTCTGGCCCCATTATTTCACAGGGGAGGAAAACAAGGCCCAGGGAAGTTAAGATCCCAACCTCAGTTCCCAGAAAACTCAGAACCACAACTCAGCCTCTCCTGACTTCCACTTCATGTGATTTTTTTAATTATAATTTTTTAGTTAAACATAAATTCTCACAAGATACATCATCTACTTAAATTAACCTTATACTACTTAACTATTATCAGCCATGCAAAACTTGGCCAGTTGGCTGGGTGCAGTGGCTCACGCCTGTAATCCCAGCACTTTGGGAGGCCGAGGCGGGCAGATCTCGAGGTCAGGAGATCAAGACCATCCTGGCTAACACGGTGAAACCCCGTCTCTACTAAAAATACAAAAAATTAGCCGGACGCAGTGGCGGGCACCTGTAGTCCCAGCTACTCGGGAGGCTGAGGCAGGAGAATGGCATGAACCCGGGAGGCGGAGCTTGCAGTGAGCTGAGATCGCACAACTGCACTCCAGCCTGGGCGACAGAGGGAGACTCCATCTCAAAAAAAACAAAAAACAAAAAAACTTGGCTGGTAAACTTACATTATTCATGTACTGTTAACCACTTCCATCTACCCATGACTTTCTAACTTCATCCCAATTATATTTTATGACTTATATTTTTCTTACAACTGCTTGAGCCTCTATATAAACACAGATTTTTATATAGATTCCACTTCACAAAATGATCAAAGCAGAAAGACTATATATATTTCATTTCTTTTCTGTGTGCTGATTGATTAAGTCTCACCCAGAACAACATTCTTTTATGAGTTCTCTAAACTATACTTCAGGTTACTTATAACAAGCCAGAGAAATGGAAAGAGAAAGAGGCTGCTCACACCATTACTCCACACTCCACCCTGAGTCAATCCTACAAATTCTATTGGCTCTGAGATGGAAAGTAGTAGCAACGCCACTTTATTGAAGCTACTACATTTAGACCTTTCCTGACTAGATCATGTTAGACGTATATTACAGTCCATTTTCAGTCACTTGCACTTACAGAACACAGGCATATGGAACGCAAATGCCATTTCTATTGGACTTCACGTTTCATGATTTTTTATACCATACTAACATTTATGTGTTTTTCTCTAGGCTAGAAATAAAATCAGTATTTATGGAGCAGGAGACACTGGTGGCAGCCTAGTTTCCCATCCCTAACCTGCTAAGTCCCAGCCCCACCCATGACACACCTGTCTCTCCCTCTAAAATCAGCTAGGGTTCATTTATGATTAGTTGTCCTCCTCAGCACTTGATCTCCTTGCTTATTATGCCCCATAAAAATTGGTTAAATCTTGGACAATCCCATCACATTCCAGTAGATTTCTCTAAAACCAGGATCAACAAACTTGAGACCCAATATCTTTCCTGCAGGACACTTTAAAATGTCTCTGTACCTTTACTCGGTCTCATTTTCTTCTCTTCCTCCTCAAAAGAATGGACATCTCTCTTCCTGTTCAATGCTAACACTTTCACTAGTATATTCACTTCATTCTCATCCATTTCCTTTTTTTGTGAGACAGAATCTGGCTCTGTGCCCAGGCTGGAGTGCAGTGGTGTCATCTTGACTCACTGCAACCTCTGCCTCCCAGGTTCTAGTGATTCTCATGCCTCTAGCCATTCTCGTGCTATACTCTATAATTATGATACTTTAATTGTCATGTAACCCTGTAAAGCACAAAGTTATTAGAAGATGTCATCATAATGCTCATCTTGTAATCATATCTATCTTTAAAAAATGTTTGAAAACCTGCTTAATAAAAATCTATGGAATTTAAACAAATAAAAATTATTCCCTAAAAGTTACAATTTGGAGGCATCATGCTACCCAACTTCAAACTATACCACAGGGCTACAGTAACCAAAACATCATGGTACTGAAACAAAAAAAATAGACACATAGACCAACGGAATAGAATAGAGGGCTCAGAAATAAGGCTGCACACCTAAAGCTATCTGATCTTTGACAAAGCTGACAAAAACAAGCAATGGGGAAAGTCCTCCCTATTCATTAAATGGTGCTGGGATAACTGGATAGCCATATGCAGAAAATTGCAACTGGACCCCTTCTTTATACCATAAACAAAAATCAACTCAAGATGGATCAAAGACAAAGATAAAACCCAACACTATAAAAACCCTGAAAGACAACCTAGGCAATACCATTTGCAAACTATACATGTGGCAAAGGTCTAATATCCAGCATCTATAAGGAACTTAAACAAACTTACAAGAAAAAAAAACTAACAACCTCATTAAAAAGTGGGCAAAGGACATGAACAGACAGTTTTCAAAAGAAGACGTACATGCAACTAACAAACATATGAAAAAAAGGCCAACATCACTGATCACTAGAGAAATGCAAATCAAAACCACAGTGAGATACCATCCACACCAGTCAGAATGCCTATTACTAAAAAGTCAAAAAATAACAGGTGCTGTCAAGATTGTAAGGAAAAAGGAATGCTTATACACTGTTGGGGGGGTTGTAAATTAGTTCAATCATTGTGGAAAACAGTGTGATAATTCCTCAAAGACCTAAAAACATAACTGCCATTTGAACCCAAGACCCCCATTACTGGGTATATACACAAAGGGATATAAACCATTCTACCATAAAGACATATGCACAGGTAGGTTCATTGCAGCTATATTCACAACAGCAAAGACCTGGAATCAACCTAAATGCCCATCAGTGACAGACTGAATAAAGAAAATATGGTGCATTTACACCATGGAATACTATGCAGCCATAAAAAAGAATGAGATCATGTCTTTTGCAGGAACAGGAATGGAGCTGTAGTCCATTGTCCTTGGCAAAATAACGCAGGAAAAGAAAACCAAATACTGCATGTGCTCACTTGTAAGTGGGAGATAAATGATGGGAACACATGGACACATAGAGGGGGAAAAACACGCATTGGGGCCTACTGGAGGGTGTAAGGTGGGAGGAGGGAAAGGGTCACAAAAATAACTAAGGTACTAGGCTTGATACCTGGGTGATGAAATAAAGTGTACAACAAACCCTCATGACACAGGTGTACCTAAATAACAAACCTGCACATGTACCCTTGAACTTAAAATAAAAGTTAAAGTCACAATTAGAATTACTCATTTTTTAACACCAAAGCCCTTAGACTTAAGAAAAATCAGAGGAGAATTAGAAAAATTAATATTATGGAGTGGAACTAAAGAAAGTAATTTTATGATGCTCCTCCCCGTCCCTGTTTTTTAGGATATTTGGGCAATCAGCTTACAATACTAATCATATCTGAGTTCTGTCAATTCTGGTCATGGAACAAAAAGAAAAAAAACAACCTTTTTCTAGAAAATGAAAGAGGATTGAAAAATGGCATAAGTATTGATAACTTCTAAAAATGGAGTATGTTTGAACAGGATAGCATTGAATCTATAAATTACTTTGGGCATTATGGCCATTTCCACAGCATTGATTCTTCCTATCCATGAGCATGGAACGTTTTTCCATTTGTTTGTGTCCTCTCTTATTTCGCTAAGCAGTGGTTTGTAGTTCTCCTTGAAGAGGTCCTTCACATCCCTTGTAAGTTAGATTCTTAGGTATTTTATTCTCTTTGTAGCAATTGTGAATGGGAGTTCACTCATGATTTGACTCTCTGTTTGTCTGTTATTGGTGTATAGGAATGCTTGTTATTTTTGCACATTGATTTTGTATCCTGAGACTTTGCTGAAGTTGCTTGTCACCTTAAGGAGATTTTGGGCTGAGACAATAGAGTGTTCTAAATATACAATCATGTCATCTGCAAACAGGGAAATTTGACTTCCTCTCTTCCTATTTGAATACTCTTTATTTCTTTGTCTTTCCTGATTGCCCTGGCCAGAACTTCCAATGCTATGTTGAATAGGAGTGGTGAGAGAGGGCATCCTTGTCTTGTGCCAGTTTTCAAAGGAAATGCTTCCAGCTTTTGCCCATTCAGTATGATATTGGCTGTGGGTTTGACATAAATAGCTCTTACTATTTTGAAATACATTCCATCAATACCTAGTTTATTGAGTGTTTTTAGCATGAAGGTGTGTTGAATTTTATCAAAGGCCTTTTCTGCATCTATTGAGATAATCATGTGGTTTTTGTCATTGGTTGTGTTTAAGTGATGGATTACATTTATTGATGTACGTATGTTGAACCAGCCTTGCATCCCATTGATGAAACCGACTTGATCATGGTGGATAAGCTTTTTGATGTGCTGCTGGATTCAGTTTGCCAGTATTTTATTGAGGATTTTTGCATTGATGTTCATCAGGGATATTGGCCTAAAATTTTCTTTTTTTATTGTATCCCTGCCAGATTTTGGTATTAGGATGATGCTGGCCTCATAAAATGAGTTAGGGAGGAGTCCCTCTTTTTCTATTGTTTGGAATAGTTTCAGAAGGAATGGTACCACCTCCTTTTTGTGCCTCAGGTAGAATTCGGCTGTGAATCTGTCTGGTCCTGGGCTTTTATTGGTTGGTGGGCTATTAATTACTGCCTCAGTTTCTGAACCTGTTATTGGTCTATTCAGGGATTCGACTTCTTCCTGGTTTAGTCTTGGGAGAGTGTATGTGTTCAGGAATTTATCAATTTCTTCTACATTTTCTAGTTTATTTGCATAGAGGTGTTTATAGTATTCTCTGATGGTAGTTTGTATTTCTGTGAGATCAGTGGTGATATCCCTTTTTCATTTTGCATTGTGTCCATTTGATTCTTCTCTCTTTTATTCTTTATTAGTCTGGCTATCAGTCTATCTATTTTGTTAATCTTTTCAAAAAACCCAGCTCCTGGACTCATTGATTTTTTTGAAGGGCTTTTTGTGTCTCTATCTCCTTCAGTTCTGCTCTGATCTTAGTTATTTCTTGTCTTCTGCTGGCTTTTGAATTTGTTTGCTCTTGCTTCTCTACTTCCTTTCATTGTAATGTTAGGGTGTCGATTTTAGATCTTTGCCACTTTCTCCTGTGGGCATTTAGTCTTATAAATTTCCCTCTAAACACCGCTTTAGTTGTGTCCCAGAGATTCTGGTATGTTGTGTCTTTGTTCTCATTGGTTTCAAAGAATTTATTTATTTCTGCCTTAATTTTGTTATTTACCAGTAGTCATTCAGGAGCAGGCTGCTCAGTTTCCATGCAGTTGTGCAGTTTTGAGTGAGTTTCTTAATCCTGAGTTCTAATTTGATTGCACTATGTTCTGAGAGACTGTTTATTATGATGTCCATTCTTTTGCATTTGCTGAGGAGTGTTTTACTTCCAATTATGTGGTCGATTTTAGAATAAGTGCTATGTGGTGCTGAGAAGAATGTATATTCTGTTGATTTGTGGTGGAGAATTCTGTAGATGTCTATTAGGTCCACTTGTGCCAGAGCTGAATTCAAGTCCTGAATATCCTTGTTAATTTTCTGTCTCGTCGATCTATCTAATATTGACAGGGGGGTGTTAAAGTCTCCCACTATTATCGTGAGGGGGGTGTCTAAGTCTGTTTGCATGTCTCTAATAACTTGCTTTATGACTCTTGGTACTCCTGTGTTGGGTGGATACATATAGGATAGTTAGCTCTTCTTGTCGCATTTGGTTCCCTTTACCATTATGTAATGCCCTTTTTGCATTTCTTCACAGAATTAGATAAAAACTACTTTAAATTTCATATGGAACCAAAAAAGAGTCCATATAGCCAAGACAATCCTAAGCAAAAAGAACAAACCTGGAGGCATCACGCTACCTGACTCAAACTATACTACAAGTCTATAGTAACCAAAATTGCGTGCTACTAGTACAAAAACAGATATATAGCCCAATGGAACAGAACAGAGGCCTCAGAAATAACACCGCACATCTACAACCATCTGATCTTTGACAAACCTGACAAAAACAAGCAATGGGGAAAGGATTCCCTATTTAATAAGTGGTGTCGGAAAAATTGGCTAGCCATATGCAGAAAACTGAAACTGGACCATTTCCTTACACCTTATACAAAAATTAACTCAAGATGGATTAAAGACTTAAATGTTAGACGTAAAACCGTAAAAACCTGAGAAGAAAACCTAGGCAATACCATTCAGGGTATAGGCATGGGCAACGACTTCATGACTAAAATACTAAAAGCAATGGCAACCAAAGCCAAAATTGACAAATGTTATCTAATTAAACTAAACTTCTGCACAGCAAAAGAAACTATCATCAAAGTGAACAGGCGACCTACAGAATGGGAGAAAATTTTTGCAATCTATCCATCTGACAAAGGACTAATATCCAGAATCTACAAACAAATTCAACAAATATACAAGAAAAAAAAATCAAAAAGTGGGCAAAGGATATGAACAGACACTTCTCAAAAAAAGGCATTTATGCAGCCAACAGACACATGAAATAAAGCTCATCATCACTGATCATTAGAGAAATGCAAATCAAAAGCACCATGAGATATCATCTCATGCCAGTTGGAATGGCAATCATTAAAAAGTTAGGAAACAACAGTGCTGGAGAGGATGTGGAGAAATAGGAACACTTTTACAACGTTCGTGGCAGTGTAAATTAATTCACCCATTGTGGAAGACAGTGTGGCAATTCCTCAAGAATCTAGAACCAGAAATATTTGACCCAGCAATCCCATTATCCCATTACTGGGTATATATGCAAAGGATTATAAATCATTCTACTATAAAGACACATGCACACATATGTTTATTGCAGCACTGTTCACAATAGCAAAGACTTGGTTGGATCCAACCCAAATGCCCATCAATGAAGGACTGGATAATGAAAATGTGGCACATATACACCATGGAATACTATGCAGTGATACAAAAGGATGAGTACATGTCCTTTGCAGGGACATGGATGAAGCTGGAAACCATCATTCTCAGCAAACTAACACAGGAACAGAAAACCAAACTCTGTATGTTCTCACTCATAAGTGGGAGTTGAACAATGAGAATACATGGACACAGGGAGGGGAACATCACACACCAGAGCCTGTTAGGGGGTAGGGGGGTAGAAAGGGATAGCATTAGGAGAAATACTTAATGTAGATGATGGGTTGATGGGTGCAACAAACCACCATGGCACGTATATACCTATTTAGCAAAACTGCACGTTCTGCACATGTATCCCAGAACTTAAAGTATAATAAAATAAACAAATTGATCAATAAAATAAATTTCTTAATTAAGAAAAAAATGGAGTATGTACAGAGAAATGTAGGTAGTTCAAGTTGACAAAAATGTATAAGTTTCAGGGCTGAGCGCCAAGTCTCAAGTCATTAGTGTCACCCTCTATGAAGGTCATTCATGAGCTACAGTATTCTGATGCCTCCTCAACCACATATACACAGTATTACAGAGTCAGCTGGTATATGAAAGGAATATAGGCGATAGAGTCAGACAGTATGGGTTCAAGTCTTGGCTCTGTAACTTACTTGGCACCTGATATGTGACCTTGAGCAGAGCTCAGGCTCTTCACCTGCATAAAGGAGTTAATATCAACTTCAGAATATGGTTGTTAGAATTAAATGAGATAATGTATGAGGCACCTAACATGATTTCCGTCTCCTCTTTGAAAAGGACAACCTGGGAAATGACAGTTCCTGGCATTAGAGGGTTAATAAGGAGAAGTTATTCTAAGCTACTAGTTTGGGTACAGGCATCCTGTCCCAGACAGCCCATCAGCCCCACTAATGGGATTTAAAACAGTTACTGCCTTTTCCTCAGTCATGTAATGATTTCTGGACAGCCTGAGAGGTCCATTATCTGCAGTCCATACTTCTGCTCTGTCTGGCGATAATGACTTCTTAGCACAACAGCAGGGTCGCGGTCTTCCACTTCCTGCTGCACCACTGTGCAAAGGACCCTTGTTGAAGTCAAAGACAAATTGTCCATCCCACCACAGAGACCAGTGGTCTGTGAAATGCTGCCCACGGACTGCCACAATAGCTCCTGGAAAGTCATCCTCTAAGGCAAGGGTGCCCTCTAAAGTGTTTCCTGGGGGAATATGAACATGATAGATGAGTGCTTTCCGTGAGAAAGTGAGATCCCAGCATCCCCAGAAGGCATCTGAGGTTGATGTCGGGGTGCCAGGAACCTCCCCAGCCTCTGAGTTGCTGTCTCATCCCACTCAGTTCTTACAAGCTGCCTGCAGAGCCCAAGGGCAAGAGAAACTAATGCATTGTAAAAGACCCCACAAAACTCTGATTTAAAAATCAATGCTCAGATGTGATAATTAACTTAGGTTCCCATTAAGATTTTTTCTTTCTGTAGTCTCTGTATTCTTATCTTACTGTTTTTATCATATTATATACGAGTTGCCTCAAATCCTGTTTAGAAGTAGGCAAGATATAAATCCTAAATAAGCAAAACAAATGTGATAATAAATTAAAGGACTTATACCAGGCTTGAGCGGATCCCAAAAGAATTGTTGGCATTAACAAGGAGGGAACCTCTTACTTAAATTAAGAAAGAGATAACGTTCATTCTGCATTGTGATTTGTCAAATGAATGCTAATGTAAGACTCGGGATGAAAGGAAAAGAATGCACTTGGTTGTAGAAATAAAATGGATGTAAGTAAATTTTTTAAACTTATTTGAACATACAAGAAAAGCTTTCTACTACGATTAGACAGCTATGTAGAAAATATTCTCAACTGACTGCTTAATTCAAGGTAAATATCAAATTTATTAAATATTATCTCATTTTGATTTATCAAACAAACTGTAAAGTTTTAAAACATTTACCTGCTGAAGTTGTATCAAACGCTGATTCAGTTTAAATATACATTGTTACAACCATTTTGGACAGCAATCTGGACTTATGTTGTAAGTGCCTGAAAATGTTCATTCCATTTCTGGGAATCTATCCTAAAAAATAAATCCCAAATTCAGGAAGAAATTATGCAGAATGACACAATAGCAAAAAAATGGAAACAAGCTAAAAATGTCCTATTATAGGTAAATAGTTACATAATTATGTCATGCCTATATGATGAAATAGCATTAATCCTTAAAAGTTTTTAGTGATACAGGAAAAAAACTGAAAATAGAATTTAAAAGGTATATACACTATAAGATAAACTATGTAAAATAGAGAGAAGTACAAAAAAATTAGTAGTAGCTGGAGTTATGGGAAGCTTAAGTTTATTATAAACATATTTCTAACATTTTCAAGTTGTCTCTATGAGGACATAGTATATTTACAATCTGGAAAAATGATATTTTATTTATGAAAAATAAATAAATGGGATTAGTTTGCCAAAGGAAAAATAAAATTACTTTTCACTGATGGACATAACCAGTGCAGTCTTGGTCACCAGGCATCCTGGATTCAGAAAAGGAGTCACCAAGCCGAGGAAAAGGAAACAAGCCAGGATTGTGAGGGACCTGGTTGGAAGGACCACCCAGCTGGAGGGCTGGCCCTAAAACAGATGATCAGTTCCAAATCACTGAGTCCCACAGGGCAGGGTGAACTGACATCTCAGCCAGAGTCTGATTTGGTCAGTAGAGCAGTAGCATTGCTCAGAGAACAACTACGACCAGAAAAAAAGAATCAAACAATTGAAACTGATCAGAAATGACACAGATGATACAATTAGTAGGCACCTATATTAAAAGCTGTTATCACTATAGCACCTTTGTTCAAGAAGCTAGAAGAAAGATTGAACATACTAAGTGAAATGTGGAAGATTTTTAAAGGCCCAAGTCAAAATTCTAGAGATCAACACTACAAGGTCTGAAAAGAAAAATACTGGAATGGATTAACAGTATATTAGACATTGCAGAAAAAAAAGATTAGTGAACTTGAAGGCACAGTAGTAGAAACTTTGCAATATAAAATTCAGAGAGAAAATCAAGGCTGCAAAAAACAAAAATAAAAAGGAACAGAACCTCACTGAGCTGCAGCGCAACTTTAAGTGGCCAATACACATGCAGTTGAAGTCACCAAAAACAGGAAAGAGGGTGAGACAGAAAAATATCTAAAAAAGTAATGACAAAAATTTTTTCAAATCTGAAGAAATCCATAAACCTTCCAAATACAGATGCTTCTCAACTTACAATGGGATTATGTCATGGCAAACCCATCATAAGCCAAAAATATTCTAAGTTGGAAATCCACTTAATACCTGGACAAACCCATTGTAAAGTAAAAAAGTTACAAGTCAAACTATTGTTAAGTCAGGGACCATCTGTAATTCAAAAGCAGCTCAACAAATCATAAGCACAAGAAAATTGAAAATGACTACACTAAGGCACATTATAATTAAATTACTTTAAATCACTATTAAAGAATAAACATTTTAAAGCAGTCAGAAAAAGAAAAAAACATGTACACAGGAACAAAGATAAGGAAGACAGCAAATTTCGTGTTGGAAGCAACACAAGCCAAAGACAATGAAAGTAATAATATCTTCAATGTACTTTTTAAATGTCAGTCTAGAATTCTATACACAGTAAAAATAACTCTTAAAAAACAAATAAAGATTTTTTCAGACATACAAAAGCTTATACCAGGATAATTTTACCAGACGGAAATATAGATCTACACAAAGAAAAGAAAGCACCAGACATATAGAGGTTAACACAAAAGAACTTTTTCTTATTTCTAAGCTTCTTTAAAGATAATTGACTGCTTAAAGCAAAAAATGAAACTGATGTATTATTAGGTTTATAATGTATGTAGAAATAAAATGTAATACATAAATAGCACAAAGTCTAGGAATGAAGAAGTGGAAGTGTACTGTTATAAGGTTTTTATACTATAAGTAAGGTCTGGCATTCAATATGAGAGGTGTGGCATCTCTGATTTATCTCTATAAACCCTAAATCAATCACTAAATTAACAAAGAGTTATAGCTAAAAGAATAACAAAGGAAATAAAATGGAGTTATAATATTCAATCCAAATGAGGTAAATAAAGACAATAAAGGAGAAGAAAGAAAAGATGAGGAAATAGAAAAAAGTCAAGGTGGTAAGTTTAAAGCCAGCTAGGTAATAATCACACTAAACATAAATGGCCTAAATGCTCCAATTAAGAGGCAGCAATTGTCAGACTGGTTTAAAAATCAGGAGTCAAATATAAAGTCACAAACAGGCTAAAACTAAAAGAATTGGGGATATAGTGTGCTAACACTGATTAAAAGAAAATTGAAGTGGCTATATTAATACCAGACATAGTAAATATTCTTGCTTTTTAGGGCAAACAATACTAACAGTAATAAACAGGGTCATTTTCTACTGATAAGAGGGTCAATTCAGTAAGTGGACATAACACTTATAAATGTGTATGCACCTAATGACAAACTCCAAAATGTATGAAACAAAAACTGATTAAACTACAAGGAGAACTAGACAAATCACAATCCACATAGGCAGAGATTTCAACCTTCTCTCTCAATAACTGATAGAATACATGGACAGAAAATTAGTAAGGATATTAAAGGCTTGACACAGACTATCAACCAATTGACATAATTGAAAACTACAGACTATCCACCAATTGACATAATTGAAAATTACAGACCAACACCAACATAATTACTTTCAAGTTCAGACAAAACATTTACAAAATGAGCTGATAATCTCTGGGACATAAATCAAGTCTCAATAAAATTAAAAAGTTGTATTAGTTTGTTCTCATCCTGCTAATAAAGGCATACCCAAGACTGAGTAATTTATAAAGGAAAGAGGTTTAATTACTCACAGTTCAGCATGACTAAGGAAGCCTCAGGAAATTTATAATCATGGCAGAAGGTGAAGGGGAAGCAAAGTACCTTCTTCACAAGATGGCAGGAAGGAGAAGTAGTCAGCAAAGGTGGGAAGAGACCCTTATAAAACCATCTGATCTTGTGAGAACTCACTCACTATCATGAAACAGCATGGAATAAACTGCCTCTATGATTCAATTACCTCACCTTGTCTCTCCCTTGACATGTGGGGATTATAATTCAATGAGATTTGGGGGTACACAAATGTATGCCTAACCATATCATTCTGCCCTGGCCCTTCCCAAATCTCATGTCCCTTTCACATTTCAAAACAAATCATGCCTTCCCAACACTCCCCCAAAGTCTTAATTCAAATTCATTCCAGCACTAACCCAAAAGTCCAAATCCAAAGTCTCATCTGAGACAAGGCAAGTCTTTTCCACCTATGAGCCTACAAAATAAAAAGCAAGTTAGTTACTTCCTAGATACAATAGGGGCACAGGTATTGGGTAAATACACCCATTACAAATGGAAGATATTGGCCAAAACAAATGAGCTACAGGCCCCATGCAAGTCTAAAATCCAGCCAGGCAGTCGAATCTTAAAGCTCCAAAATGATCTCCTTTGACTCCACGTCTCACATCCAGATTACACTGATGCAAAAGGTGGGTTCCCATGGCCTTGGGTAGCTCTGCCCCTGTGGCTTTGCAGGGTACAGTACAGCCCTCCTCCTGGCTGCTTTCACGAGCTGGATTTTAGTGTCTGTGGCTTTTCCAGGTGCACAGCGCAAGCTGTTGGTGGATGTACCACTCTGTGGTCTGGAGGATGGTGGTCCTCTTCTCACAGCTCCACTAGGCAGTGTCCCAGTGGGGACTCTGTGTGGGGGCTCCCACCCCACATTTCCCTTCTCCACTGCTTTAGCAGAGGTTCTCCATGAGGGCTCCACCACTGCAGCAAACTTCTGCCTGGACATCTGGGCATTTCCATACATCCTCTGAAATCTAGACAGGGGTTCCCAAAGCTCTATTCTTGATGTCTGTGTACCCCACAAGCTCAATACCATGTGTAAGCTGCCAAGGCTTGAGGTTTGCACCCTCTGAAGCAATGGCCCTAGCTGTACCGTGGCCCCTTTTTGGAACGGCTAGGATGCAGGGCACCAAGTCCCAAGGCTGCTCTTGAATGGAGCAGTGGGGCTCTGGGCCCAGCCCAAAAAACCGTTTTTTTCTCCTAGGCCTCTGAGAGGGACTGCCGTGAAGATCTCTGACACATCCTGGAAACATTTTCCTCATTGTCTTGGTGATTAACATTTGGCTCCTTGTTACTTATGCAAATTTCTACAGCAGGCTTGAATTTCTCAGAAAATGGGCTTTTCTTTTCTGTCACGTTGTCAGGCTGCAAATATTCTAAGTTTTTCTGCTCTGCTTCCCTTTTAAACATAAGTTCCAATTCCAAATCATCTGTTTGTGAATACATAAAACTGAATGCTTTTAAGAGCACCCAAGTTAATTCTTGAACACTATGCTGCTTAGAAATTTCTTCCACCGGATACCCTAAATCATCTCTCTCAAGTTCAAAGTTCCACAGATCTCTAAGGCAGGGGCAAAATGCCACCAGTCTCTTTGTTAAAGCATAGCAAGAGTCACGTTTGCTCCAGTTCCCAACAAGTTCCTCATCTCCATCTGAGACCACCTCAGCCTGGATTTCATTGTCCATATCACTATCAGTATTTTGGTCAAAACCATTCAACAAGTCTCTAGGATGCTCCAAACTTTCCCACGTCTTCCTGTTTTCTTCTGACCCCTCCAAACTGTTCCAACCTCTGCCTGTTACCCAGTTCCAAAGTCACTTCCACATTTTCAGGTATCTTTATAGCAGCACCCCACTCTCTGTGGTACCAATTTACTATATTAGTCTTTTTCATAAAGACTATAAAGAACTGCTATAAAGAACTGCCTGAAACTAGGTGATTCATAAAGGAAAGAGGTTTAATTGACTCACAGTTCAGCATTGCTGGAGAGGCCTCAGGAAACTGACAATCATGGCAGAAGACAAAGAGGATGCAAGGCACCTTCTTGACAAGGCAGAAAGAAGGAGAAGTGCTAAGCAAAGTGGCAGAGAGCCTCTTATAAAACTGTCAGATCTCGTGAGAACTCACTCACTATCACAAGAACAGCATGGGGGAAACCGTCGACATGGTTCAATTACCTCTACCTGGTCTCTCGCTTGACACATGGGGATTCTGGGGATTACAATTCAAGATGAGATTTGGGTGGGGACACAAAGCTAACCACAAGAAAACCTAAAAATGTCATAAAACGAGTAGAGAAATCATAGAGAATGCCTATGAAGCAGAATCCCTGCAGACAGATTTTACCTACTTAATTTCGTCTGGGCAACAGAGTATACCATCAGTAGATGAATGACAATGCCAAGTTCAATTAAATGTTATACTTAGATATAGGCATTTTTTTAGGCCTGGTTGAATTTCTTTCAGCCTCTAAAGCTGTGCTGATTTACTTGACTGTTAAATCACATAGAAACCCCAGAATAATGACACTGACCAACAGGAAGAACTTACAACTACACCATATGAAAACTTGGTTGTATGTTTGCCTACTTAGGTTCAAAAAGATCAAGTGGCAACTGGCTTTTCCCAATAATTTTTCAAAAGTATAAAATTTTTATACTCATATAAATATGGAAGAAAGAAGACACAAGAGCACATGATAAAAACAACTGGAAAGTTGATTTTACTTTATAACAGGAGGAATAGAAATCATGTGCTATCTAAAACATAAACATAACATTTAAACTTTCAGCTATGTCTGAATTCTATAAAGCTGCAATCAGATCTACCATTGGCAAGCCACAAGTACTTTATGTGACACAGGGACAGAGGCACAACAATCCTTCAAACTTGGAATAGTAGGCCTGGCTGCTGACGTAATGGGGAACAATGATTAAACTATCAATCAAACAGATTTTTTAAATATGTTGCATGTCATAGCCAGAGATTTCAAACCCAGGACAAAAATCTGGTATTAGTTACAACAGAGATAAATTGGGTGGTCTCTTGGTACACAGATGATCACAAAATCAGCATAATGTGGAAATCAACTCAAGGACTATTTTCTTCATCTCTGCTCATGAAGATTCCAAATTAATCAAAGTGTTGTTACAGATTTATAACCCACGATTCTGCAAAGTGTTTAATGCTATTCTCTAGGTTATTTACCATGTTACCATGTTTCAAAGAAAAATCATTTAAGTGAGCCCCATTCTTTATCTGTACCTAAATATCTTTACTTTTTAAACAATTGAATTCCTGGTTATTTTTTCCAGATGCACAGCAGTTCCAAAATTTAAGAACAACAACAACAACAACTACAACAATGAGGTAAATTTCATCCCTGAACCATCTGGAAAGCCAGAAGAAATGGGGTTGGTTTCAGTGCCAAATTCTCTCTAGAGCCTATTTTATGCTCACTCACATCTAATTGAACATACTTCCCTATATAGGAATGTTTAATTGAAATATTACAAGGTCCCATGTGATCACTTCCTCCTCAAGTTTGTTTCCAGAGAAAACTCTTTCTCTGTACTTAAATGTTGTAGACTGCATATCAGAAAAGGAAAGCACATATGATTCTCTTTATGTTACAGCTGCCAGAAACCAAATCCAAATTGTCTTCCCTGAATATTATAATCTGTTTGGCCTTGGTGCCTAAAAGGAGGGGAATTTTATCTTTCTGAAATATGACCTGTTTCTTAGCAGATATTCTATTTCAATGTGCAAGCCACTGTAAAAACTTTTAGAAGTAGATAAAATGTAAAACTAAAGTAAATGTAATAAAACACAAATATTAAATGCTACTTTGGCCAGGCGCAGTGGCTCACACCTGTAATCCCAGCACTTTGGGAGGCTGAGGCAGGCAGATTGTTTGAGGTTAGGAGTTCGAGACCAACCTGGCCAACACGGTGAAATCCCATCTCTACTAAAAATACAAAACATAAGCCGGGCATGGTGGCAACGCACCTGTAGTCCCAGCTACTTGGAAGGCTGAGGCAGGAGAGTTGCTTGAACCCCAGAGGCAGAGGTTGCAGTGAGCCAACATTGTGCCACTGCACTCCAGCCTCTGCGACAGAGCACAAGAAAAATAAAACGTTATTTCATGTTTATAACTATACAGAAACTTTCATTCATGCCACAAATATTTCACATTTGTTATTATGTGACAGGTACCGTGTTAAGTGCTCATATATGGAAAAAAACGAAACCTGTTTCCTACCTTAAGAGACTCATAGACTAGTGGAGGACTCAGACAAGAAAAGTGAAATTTCTATGGATGGTTGTAGAGCTCCCACAAAAAGAAAACTGCTTTAGGGATTCAAATATCTCATTTCATCTAAAGCCACAACACCCTTAGAAAGGCAGTTATTGCAAGTGATAGCAGCTTTCTGCTTTGTCCTCCAGTTATTTATCCAACTTTAACACTCCCTTCTAGTCAACATCTATTAACTGCTCCTCATATGTGGACCAATAGCCCAATTTCAAATATTCTGATGCAATCCTCGTATCTTATACCAGATCACATGCCCCATGTTTCAGAGATGTAATCACTAGATGCATTCATTTCTACTTTCACACCAGCTTAGGCTGGTTTCCCACCCAAAAACCATTCCAGCCTCTTCATCATCATCTCTTCATCCGTACAAATCTTAAATAATCCTCAAGGCCCAGAGTAAGCACCACTTTGTCCTTGCCATACCTTCTGTTACTACAATGCCCTACCCTCTCTGCTCTCTGAACTCCTGGAGTACTTGTGGTAAGTTAGACCCACTATTACCTCCAGTTGTTTCCTATATATTAGTTTTACCTCTCCAAGTAAACTCAAATGCCTTCAGGAACCATGTGCTCCAATAATGCTCAGAATACCAAAATGCTGCCAAAAAATAGGTTAATCCTAATGTAGGTGGAAAATGAGGTCAAATGAGACTATAATTTTTCTAAGGTAACAGGGCTAAATAATAAATATCATTAATAGCTACCATTTATCAAGTACCAATCTCACAAGTTCTATGTCATTCAAAATTAAAACAAAAATAGATTCTGGATTCTCTAGCTTCTGAGCAAGCATTTATATCACATGTTATACTTAACTCTACCATATTATTATGATAATAAGTTTTATTTATTATCTTCTTTGTGCCAAGAACTGTATATCTACGATTTCACTTTATCTTCATACTAGTATATGTAGTAAATATAATTACCATCCCTCAAAAAGGTTAAAGCATTTGTCCATGTGCTCATTGCATGAGTTTGAGGCAAGATTCTGAACTAGGTCTGTCTGACTGAAAATCTTTTGTTCTTTGCCACTCTGTACTACCTCTGAATTACCAAAAAAAAAAAAAAAAAACAAACCTCCATTCTTGCATCAATTCATCCATGTTTAAAAAGTGTAGGAGACATGTTTATCCAATTCAGACTATATAGCCAGCTCATACCTAGGTCCACATTATGTAGCACAAACTGGAAAGTTTACAATTTTCCATAAAATTTTAGTTCTGAGAGATGTAAATCTCCCAGTTATGTGGCACTTGTAAAAATTGTAAAATCAGTCTTTTGGGTGGTCCAGGCTCACTGGACAACTAAGAAAGATACTTTGCATTGTACAGTTCCTAATCCCACACCTGGCAACTCCAGACTAAATTATTTTACTGTAGCATTGTTTGCTGTGTGTGTTTTGTTATTTAATTTGTTTAGATAAGCTGATAGCAGATTATTTTAATTTCAGCCTGAAAAGCTCATACCTTGGTCTTTTTCCTCTGGCCAAATCATTGCATCTATTTAATTGTGCATGTCTGGAGGTGGGTTATTTTTCCCCACCCATTGGCTAGTTAAACAAGTGGTACAATAATTACCATCAAAACGAGGACATTTATATAGAATGCATTTCTTCTACATACGCACACATTTTGTTAATGCAAGTGGTAATTATTTACTTATTTATCATCAATAGTGCCTGAAAATCGGTTGGTCCTTAATTACTTCCTAATTATCTAGACCCCTATTTCTTTATAAAGACTGACTTGAAAACAGCAGTTCAATAGCTCAGACATTTTACAACTAACATTGATTTCTCCTCCCTCCTCATTTATTGATGGGCCATTCTCCCACTTGTATTTATTTTTCCATGATAAAATTATAAATGAGCATGCTTATTCCTTTTAATTCCTTCAGTTAGAATTAGCTCAGCTAGCCTCTTCATTTTCTTTGCCTCTTTTGGCTGTAATAATTCTATTGAGATTCTCTTGTTTGAATCCTTCCCTGTGATCCATTTTGAGAATATGCTCCTTTCAGTTTTGAGCTTCATCTTGCATGTCCTATATATGTCATGCCCCCTTTCACAAAATTATGCTGCCAAATAATCATTTTAGCACATAAACTTCCTTAGCTCATGCCAACTTACACACTATCATCTTTTTAAGTTGTCCCTTTGTTCTCTTTGTAGCTTTAATATATGCAAAAGTTGCAGATACTCTATCACATATATTTTGACAGAAAAATAAAACATATTCGTCAATGAATAGCATATGTATTTACCTCCAGTAGCCTGGGGAAAACAGAAACAATCAGAATAGTTCTATAAATAGAAGTTTCATCAGTTTAATCTCTTCAAACTTTCCACAAACACAGCCATTCTGCCCAAGGTAAGATTCTCTTCCATAATTTGCTTTGTCCATAGCACAAGACCCTTATTTACCCTTCATTCTTCTTCCAAGCTCCAACATGTGCTTCAAAATGTATAATAATCTCTGCCTGACGAAATGGAAAGGGAAATCACTTTTCCACTTAAATAGCAGAGAATATTCCTTTAGTGACATTGACACTTTGGGTGGGAATTTTTTTGGTGTACTCCTTTCTGAAAGTGATCTTTATCCTACTTCCGAGTATCCTAACAATGAGAACACATGGACACAGCAAGGGGAACATCACACACCGGGGACTGTTGTGGGGTAGGGGGAGGGGGGAGAGATAGCATTAGGAGATATACCTAATGCTAAATGACGAGTTAATGGGTGCAGCACACCAACATGGCACATGTATACATATGTAACAAACCTGCACGTTGTGCACATGTACCCTAAAACTTAAAGTATAATAATAATAAAATTTTTTAAAAAACACAAACAAAAAAACTATAGTTTTAAACTTAACCCATGGTATGAAACATGACAAAGTAAGACATTGTATTAGTTTCCTGTTGCTGCTATAACAAATTACCAAAAACGTGGTGGCTTAAAACAACACAGATTCATTATTTAACAGTTCAGGAAATCAGAAGTCTGAAATGGATCTCATTGGCTAAAGTCAAGGTGGCAGCAGAGCTGTGTTCTTCCTGGAGGCTCTAGAGGTTCTTTCTAGAGGAAAATCTGTTTCCTTACCTTTCTAGCTTCTGGAGGCTGCCCACAAATTTAGCTCCTGGGCCCCTCTCATCTTTAAAGCCAGCAATGGGTGGATAAACTTCACACACTGCACCACTCTGACACTGACTCTCCTTCCATCTTTAACCTATAAGGAGCCTACGATTACATTAAGCCCACCTAGATAATCCAGGATAATCTACCCGTCTCAAAGTCAGCCGATTAGCAACTTTAATTCCTCCTTGCCACGTAATTTAACAGTTCACAGGTTCCGGGAATTAAGATGTGAACATCTTTGGAGAGCCATTTTTCTATTACAGTATTATGAATGAATTTGTTGTGAACAAACAAACAGAACCTACATTTTCAAATGAATGTTATCTCCTTCACAGTAGTCCCACTTAGGGAGACTACATTCTTTCTAATCATGCTGAAATTATTAAAGAGGTTCTATTTTTTGGTGCTTTCTGCAAGTTCAACAGAACATTCTTGGCATATCTATACTTGTATCAAATGTTTAGGCTTTTAAATATGAATTTGCATTTGAACAGAGCCATAAGTCATATGAAAGCAAATGTATTGACTATCATAAATAATCAAATAAAAAAGTGTCACTTTGAGTCAAAAACAAGATGAAACCAATGAAATAATGAGATTGATTTTTTCAGTTGATTGATTTTTCTTGTAAATAATAATGTTATAATAATCATCATAATAATAAATAGCTAACCAAGCACTCATTAGGTATCAAGGACTATTCTAGGAGTTTTACATGAATTATCTTATACCTATGAGGTAGGAACTATTATGAACTCCATTTTACATGAGTTTAAAAAGTAGGGAGTTTAACTTATTTAAGGTTACCGGCTAGAAAGTGGAAGAGCAGGGATTCCAGCCCAAGGGATCTGCTCCTAATCCTGTTACCAGCAACATACCTACACAATTCTCCCTATTTTCTTTTCACCTAACTTCCCACCCACAACCCTCATTTCGCTTTCACAAATATTTGTTCTATAATTTCATTCTTTAGTTTAAAGGCAAAAAAGCTCCCTATTGCCAAATAGATTTTTTTATGTAAGCTAACATACATCTGGTCATTTATCTAATCAATTCTATCCTTTCTCATTTCATTTCAACAGCAAAATATTCTGCTATGAAGCAGAAAAATATTTAAGTATAATAATAATAGCAAAAAAGTCAGGTGACATATTTATTTGGCTTGTGCTTTGTGACATTTAATTTAAGAATTGCATTATAACCAAAAAAAAAAAAAGAACAAACATGAGATAAAGACCAAGAGATGACTCCAAGTGGATAGCAATTTTTCAACTTTATCATGATGTGAAACAGGTATATTTTCAGTATGCTCCTCAATGTACAGGTGTATGGAGCTATGTCATACAATGGGGGTGTGTACAAATAAACCCATCATAAGTTGAAAATACTGTAAGTCAAGAACACACATTCAACTTAAAATATTTTCTCTTTTTAAAAAAACAACAGAAATTTATTTTCTCACAGTTCTGGAGGCTGGAATTCTAAAATTAGGGTGTTGGCAGCTTTGGTTTCTCTTAAGACCTGTCTCCTTCGCTTGCAGATGTCCACCTTCTCCCTGCGTCTTCATGTCCTTTTGTGTGTGCGTGTGTGTGTGTAAGTCTCTGGTGTCTTTCTGTCTGCTCATATTTCCTTTTCTTATGAGGACACCAGTCACATTGGATTAGAGCTTAAACATATGAATTTTGGAAGATACAATTCAGTCCATAACAGTCTGGTGCTCCGCCTGAACCAGTGCACCACCCAGGTGAATCTGGAAGCTGCCACCACTGTCTCAGAGTCAGGGCCCACATCCCTCCCTTATTGTTGAGCATCAAGCCCTGTATGATGAGGGCTTTGCCTTTGTTCTCCCTTTTAAAACTTACAATGACCGTATAAGGTGGGCTTGGTTATCCATGTCTTTCAGCTGAACATTAGAAGCTTCGAGAGGAGAAATAACTTGCCCAGGGTTGCCAGCCAGAACTATAGCCTTGTCTAGTGTGTCTCAATTTTCAGTATTTTCCACTTAGGATAGGTTTATCAGAAAGTGACCCCATCATAAGTAAAGGAGCATTTGCAGAAAATATCTAGTGCCTCAGATCTTCCCAGCAATTCTGGGTGCAGATGTTAAGTATGTAAAATTTCTAAATGTTACTCTGACGTAAAAAGATCATCTCTATACACCTAATGCTAAATGACGAGTTAATGGGTGCAGCACACCAACATGGCACATGGATACATATGTAACAAACCTGCACATTGTGCACATGTACCCTAAAACTTAAAGTACAATAATAAAAAAAAATCATCTCTAACTACCATCTTTATTGACAAATGAGTGGGAGAAGGAGACTTTCCGTCCTTAGGATAAGTCAGAAGGACACAGGCATGCACAGCGCGATGTTTCAGTGTCTGTGAAAAGGCTGAGAGGAGCCAAACCAGTCTGGCTGGCAAATTAACTCCTCTGAGGCACCTTTCTGGGCAGCAGCATCAGGAAGCCATTGAGAGCAGCTTAGCCAAAGAGGAGATTGGAAGGGGCTCTTTGGGCACATAATACTAAAAGCAGCAGACATATTTAGGCACCGCTTATCCCTACAAAAGTAAGAATGTAAAGATGACTTTATCCCTATAAAAATTCAGCCTGTCAGTTTGTCCCTGAAAGTCACAGTAACAAGCTGAAGTCCACATCAAATGACTTGCAGGAAACTCATGTCATCCCCGGGATTTCTGCAGATTCCCAGAATTATATTATCATGAACACCTCTCCCTCCCAGCTCCAGTCTCTGCACAGTTAGTTCAGTCTAAGGATCATCTTTCCTTCCTAAGCCTAAGTTATCCTCCACACTACATCAACCTCCATAATTTACAAACACACAAATTAAAACACTCACCCCTGGTGGCATGACATTGGTGTCTGAGTGGCTGGGAATACTGAATATGTATATGTCGTAAATTGAGACAGACTATATATATATAAAACAGCACTACACAAAAACTCACATGTAATATATGACATCTCCATTCATTAAAATTTTTGGCTATTCTCTGTCTCCTCTGCCTTTCTCACATCCCCCTCCTAAAACAACTTAATCAGGAGCAAAATATATATTTTAATAAATATATACACACATATGTAATTTGCTCATGCAGAGTAATTTATCTCCCTCCAGTCCCTCAATAACAAGGTTCCTTTGGAGCAACCAAAATCTGGAACTTTGATATCATCATTGTAGAATCCCTGATGAAGTTTTTAAACAAATTGTGTCTCTCCCTCCATTTCCAGCATGAATGTTATGTGGTGAAATGGGAGGTTCTATTTATATAACAGGTAAGCAGATAAGGTAATAAGTTAAAGTATTATTATCAACTACTCTATTTGAGTTCCCACCTTGAGTCTATTACCAATCTGTATTATTCCTGCATACAAACTACCTCTCGGAATTACACTCTTGCTTTCCAATTCCGTGGACATTTCCTGGAACTACGTCGGCAGTACCTGGATTATCAACACCCTTCATAGATGCCATTGTCTCCCTACCCAACCCAGAAACTGCTGCTGAAATCACTTTGACAAATATTTGTTTTATAATCTTATTCTTTTGTTTAAAGATACAAAAGCTCTCTATTGCCAAAGAGATTTTTTAAATGTAAGCTAACATACATCTGGCCATTTATGTAATCAACTCCATCCTTTCTTGCTTTCCTGTACAAATCTACCTCTGGCCAAGTAAATCTATTTCCAAACTCCAATCAGCATGATTTATGCAGTCTCACAAGCATGTCTGTTTTTAGTTGCATGCCAGCTCCAGTGCCTGAAATATTCCTTCTCCTTTCTTCATCAATGAATATTCACTGGCACTTCAAAAACAAAGTCAAATTTTCTCTTCTCTTCTACAGGATGTGCTCCTTGACCTATGCCACCTGACTGAGATCACCGCTCTACCCTCAGCCGCTTTATTAATTAAGGGCTCTGTTATCCATGAGCTTACATCTAGCCAAAATAACTTACATTAGTTGAGCACTTATTATGTACTAAGCACTTTGCATGAGCATTAGCTCATTTAATCCTCACCAAAAAAAAAAAAAAAAAAAATTTAACATGTGTACTCTTTTCCCCATTAAACAGATGAGAAAATTGATGCTTAAAGAGCTTAAACACTTGTCCAGAACCACATAGCTAGAGCATGGCAGAACAAGATTTTGAACTGGACTGTCTGAGTTCATCACTTGTACTTTAACAACTATAACATAAAACTGGTACAACAATTGTGTTATTCAATACATAGAGTCATTTATGTTTGTCTAGTCTGTTAATCCATCCAGACCAGGAACTTCTGAAAATAATGGATGGCTCCTTCTACCATAATTATTTATAATCCTTGTCTCTTTTTCTTTGGATATTTTATTTTAAAATGGGGGAGGGCGATCATAATGGAATGACATAATGATATCTGTTCTTCTCATAAGTGAAACTTGGTTGCCTCCACAGTCCATCAATCAGTACCAGTTATCCTCTAGGTAAGCTGATTTTAAGAGTTATCAGTTATCACTTAAGAGTAATAGATGTATGCCTAAAATTGCGACAAGTGGGATCATTATACTCCTGAAGCTCTCATCTGGCAGAATTGTTTAAAATTCTGGAAAAATCAAATTCTTTCCAGACCACATAGGAATATGATCTGCTCTTTTTTCTTATTCTCAAGGAATCTAAAAAAAAAATAAGAAATGAAGTGTAACATTTCTGTGAAATCTATTTTTCTTCCAGAAAAACAAACTAAAGAAAATATGTATTTCTAAACTAGACTATGTAAAAAATCCATGTTTGTTTGCAGAAGTCCCAAGAGGAAATAATTTATCCTTTTCCAGACTAACTGAAGTGTACCTAATAACCTTCTTATTAAAAAAAAAAAATTTTATTGTGCATATTTTAGGTTTACAACATGATGTTATGGGATACATATAGATAGTAAAATGGTTATTATGGTGAGGCAGATTAACATATCTATCATTTCACATAGTTACTTTTTTGTGACAAGAGCACTTAAAATATACTTATTTAACAAAAATCCTTAATACACTACAATTTGTTAACTTTATTCATGTTGTACATTAGATCTCTAACCATGTTCATCCTACATATCTGTTATTTTCTGTCCTTGACCTACCTCTCACCATTTCCTCTCCCTACCCTCAGCTCATGTTAACCACTATTTCATTCTCTATCTCTATGTACTGGAGCTCTTTTTGTTCCCACATATAAGTGAGATCATGAAATATTTCTCTTTCTGTGTCTGGTTTATTTCACTTAATATAATGTCCTCCAGACCCATCCATGTTGTAGCAAAAGGCAAGTTACCAATCCCTCTTCTGGGTCTATACCCAAAGGAGATGAAATCACCTTATTAAGATACCTGCATTCCCATGTTCATTGCAACATTATTCACAATGGCCAAGATATAGAAACAACCTAAATGTCCATTGACAGACAAATGGATAAAGAAAATGCATTGTATATAGAGTGGAGTATTATTCAGCCTTAAAAAAAGAAGTGATCGGCCGGGCGTGGTGGCTCACGCTTGTAATCCCAGCACTTTGGGAGGCCAAGGTGGGCGGGTCACGAGGTCAGGAGATCGAGACCACGGTGAAATCCCGTCTCTACTAAAAAATACAAAAAATTAGCCGGGCGCGGTGGCGGGCGCCTGTAGTCCCAGCTACTCGGAGAGGCTGAGGCAGGAGAATGGCGTGAACCCGGGAGGCAGAGCTTGCAGTGAGCCGAGATTGCGCCACTGCACTCCAGCCCGGGCCACAGAGGGAGACTCCGTCTCAAAAAAAAAAAAAGAAAAAGAAGTGATCATAATAATCTTCCTGAAGACATATCTGAGTAAGCATTACCAGTATTTATTATGCAGTCAAATATTCCATTTCTTGCAACCATTAGTCTTAGTATGCTTTTACATGATGAATACCCTCCCAATAAGAAAATTAATCAAAGAAAACAAAATCATGTTTCTTCTTCAAAATTGTAATAGAATAAAATGTATAAAAGGGATGTAATAAGCAAGTAATACATGATTTATTTTATAATCTCTTATGCACCAAGAGCCCATTTCCACTAAAGCAAATCTTAAAGCTCTCTGTAGTAAATAGGTATTTGATAGATGTTGACTTTTATTCTACCTGTTCCATTAGTTTCATAATGGTACCTCTATGTAATTTTCAACTACCAGCTAGCAGACCTGGGTTTGGGAATTTGCAATGGTGAATTTATAATGCCCCCATCTTGCAGCTAGTCTACTTATGAAATGCAAAATAATTTTTACATCGCTCTTTTTAAAACAACATGAAGAAATAAACAAATCCACTGGCAGGAAAAACAATTACGTAATTCATTCTAAGTCATTCTGTGTATAATTTTCAAAATATGTGTTACTTCAAGTTATCAATTTTTCAGCTCTTTATGAGCAAAACCTGGGAATTGGTGGATTTGGAGATGCATTTCTTTAAAAAAAAACTGGGCATAATAAAATGAACTGAAATACTTTTGTAAGAATTATACATTTATTTTAAATTAGTTCATAGATGCTGACTTATTCACTTAAAATTGTAAAAACGTTTTTACTATTAGACCATCTTGACTCATTTAATTAGTTAAAGATTTCATGCCAGTTTAATGTGCCTGGAGGTTTTTGCATACTTCATTATAAAAACAGAGTTTAAAGATAAAGACCATTCCTTGATAATGTTAATAAAAATCATTTAAATGGATAGAACAGTCAATAGGGCTTTGTGATTACATTACACCTATATCAGAAAAAAGAATGCTATTAATCCTCAAAGTATTCATACCTTAAAAGCTATTTAACATTATGTAAATATGATAAGGACTCTCCAATTTATTCACAGTGATTTGGGCAGGAGGCAGCCAGCAGGCAAGAAAGAAGGAGACCATATTGATGCAAACAGTCATTTGTTCTTCTAGAAAAAGGAGGGGAAGGAGAGAAGAAAACGTACAAGGAGAAGCTGAGAAGGAAGAGGGAGGGAGGAGAAGGAAAACTAATGCTTCTCAAGCACATCTAATTTGGCAGACATTACTCTACATTTCTTGATATGAATTACTATATTAAAGCTTCATGAGCTCCATGAAGTAGGTGCTGGCATTATCTCCATTGCACAGATTGAGAAAGAAAAATAGAGGCCAAAATTCTTTTAAGCAAATAGTTTGATTAGGGGAAGAAGAAGAAGAAGGAGAGGAGAAGGAGAAGGAGAAGGAGAAGGAGAAGGAGAAGGAGGAATAGCCAGATGGGTAAAATGATAGATACTTCCCCTCTGGGAAGGAAAAATGTATTTACTATACATGTTATTTACTTGGGTTCTCTACTTGTTTTCTATTCAGGGACTCTTATACTGAGATCAGTAAGAAAAACTTTCCTTTTCTAGAGAAAAGGAATTTTTGAACACCACCAGGCAAGGTAACAGCCAACCAAACTGAGCCTCTGTGTGAAATAAGAATAAGTGTCTCCTCCCGGAGAATGAATCACAAAAATGGCAACTCAGTGGATGAATTAGAAAAAGCACCCGCTCCAGTTGAATGAGACAAACAAGTGTATACTTCCTCTGGGCTAAAGTCACCCAAAGCCAGGGCCTACCACCTAACAAATGGGAGTTTAGCCTCCACTGGCCAGGTGCTCCTGTGCAGGAAATAGCCTGCTCAAGTAGTCACATACTGAATCCTAGGACAAGATGGGTATATTGATTTTGTTACAAGGCTTCAAACCTAACTCTAACACCTTGGGAGACTCACTTCCCATCTTTCTCAGCACTCCCTTGAACCTGAGATTCAGAAACACCTTTCATGTCTCAACTTGGCCCAGAATATATTCCCTCACCTTGTAGGCCCTTGCCTACTTGGATAATCACTATTCAACTCAATTCAAATGCCACTTCTTCTGGGAAGCTGTCCCTAAAGGCAAAGTTAAGAAATAAAACAGACACATGCACACGTATGTTTATTGCGGCACTATTCACAATAGCAAAGAGTTGGAACCAACCCAAATGTCCAACAACGATAGACTGGATTAAGAAAAGGTGGCACATATACACCATGGAATACTATGCAGCCATAAAAGATGATGAGTTCATGTCCTTTGTAGGGACATGGATGAAACCGGAAAACATCATTCTCAGTAAACTATCGCAAGGACAAAAAACCAAACACCGCATGTTCTCACTCATAGGTGGGAATTGAACAATGAGGACACTTGGACACAGGAAGGGGAACATCACACTCCGGGGACTGTTGTGGGGTTGGGGGAGGGGGGAGGGACAGCATTAGGAGATATACCTAATGCTAAATGATGAGTTAATGGGTGCAGGAAATCAACATGGCACATGGATACATATGTAACAAACCTGCACATTGTGCACATGTACCCTAAAACCTAAAGTATAATAAAAAAAAATAAATAAATAAAACAGACCAGACAGGAGACTACCATTGCCTAAAGGAAAAATCCAATAAGGAAAAATCCAATAGCCAAGAATAGACGAATTTTAGTCTGAGAGTCAGACTAAAAACAAGAAATATTTTGGGTTTAATTCCTATTCTTTCCTCAATTGACTACAATTAAATGGCGAGGAAACCAGTGCTCATGTGCTCACACCGCAAATGTTCTTGCAATCCCTACTATTTCCAAATTAAAAGAGCTTTAAAGCCCAATCTAAGTGACCCTCAGTAAACTCCTAGAAGCCTCTGTTTCCTCAGTTTTAAAATGGGCATAATAATACCTACCTTAGCAAAGTGTTATATAGCAAATGCTCTCTAGATGTTAACCCCTTCCCTTCCCTTAGACTGTGAAAGATATGCTTACATTTCCCCAACCCCACTAATCTATAAACTTCTAAAGCCAAAACCATGTCTTATTTACATAGATTCTCCTTGTATCTTTCTTCTCACTCCACCTCTACCTCATCACAATATCTAACACATAAACATTTGCTCAATAGATATTTGACAAATTCACACAAAGATGGCTTACAGTACCTGCCTGTAAGGACTTTACCAATTTATAGGAGAGATGCCAAAATTTCCCAAAGAAGCTGTGGTATGCAACAAAGGAAGAACTAATGCTTATCAGTTTTCTTTTCCTCATCTCTGATGTTTACTAATTTATTCATGTAACAAACATTTTTAAAGTGTCTATTTTTTTAAAGTGCATATGTCATGTGGAAAGCACTGTAGTTGGAGTTATGGGCAGAGGAGGGAAAAGTGCAGGGGAGCCTTTCCCTTCAAGTCTAAATGAAGATAAAAGAAATTTATCTGAATAATTAGAAGTCACCATTGACTATGATGATCACAATATAGAGAATCAACCCAAAACGCCAGAGCCATTCAAAAAGGAGAGTGATGATCTGTAAGGCAGCAGTGTGAGAGGACAAGCCTGTGGTTTTCCATGTCCTCATGGAAACCTGATAAGGCGAAAGAAAGCTCTAAGTACTTTGTCAAGCATAAAGCCAGGGAAGTAGGAGCCAAAGATGTTGGCTTTATTACTTTTATGGTTAATACATATTGTACCATGATGCAAAGAAGATTAGAAGACATACACCACAATGCCAATAGGTATTAAATCCATGTGATCAGATTATAACTTTTTTCTAGACATGTGTATTTTTTCTTGTCTTTTTAATATTTGCTCATTTACCATAGGTTAACCATTGGTTCTATAATTAGAAGATAAAACCATTAGCCCTTCTTATTTATCTAATGTTCTTACACGCTACCAAATAATAATATAAATGAATATGGCATTTTTAATGCACTTTCCCTGTGCTTTAAACATAAAGTTTCCCATAATTAAGTGGCATCCATTTCTTACTTCTCTTTGAATCATTTAAATTGTGTATTTTTCATGGGAAAAGGATCCCTTATTCAATAAAGAGTGCTGAGAACACTGGCTAACCATATGCAGAAGATCAAAATTACCCCTACCTATCATACAGATCTTTCTGCTGTTGGGAAGTTTCTTTCAGCAGAGGCACAGTTGCAGTGCTGGACTCAGCAGGGAAAGTCTGCAGCTCTACCTCAACCATCAGACAGTTCTGATGCTTGTGAAAGATCTTGGAAAATAGGACCTCTTTTACCCTCATCTACCACTGCAGACACAACTGGGGCATCTCCCACAGGAGCTTGGCATGGGTGTACCTATAGATAGCATTTCTGGAACACTTCAGGGTGACTGCATCCCCACAGAAGAAGCACCCTCCAGGTTCAGACTTACATGAGAGTTAGAATCACAGTTCCTTTCTACTTGGAACATCAACATTCCTGCAGATGAAAAGAGGTGGCTTTCTGATCTGAATAGCCAGTGCACTGGGTCAGGAGTATGTCTGGGAGGTGGATCACCTTCCTGCTTGCCTGGCAGGGGAGCTGAGTGGCTCCCACTCTTCCCCTGATAATATCTCAGTATGTTTTACTGAGAGGTCTCCCAGTCACCTCTGTCAAGGCTGGAACTTCTGCCTGCCATCAGGTATTGCATTTATCTACCTGCTGTAGCCACAACTGGTTTCTACTCAGCAACACCCCTACTGACCCAGAGCCAGAAATATTCGACTTAGTAAATAAAATACTGAGGGGGAAATAAATAAATAAGTGCACACCACAGAGAAATTAGATAAGTTTCAAGACACCTCTACCATAGCAACCTTATAGGAGAAAGGGGATTTGCTCACATACCAAGCACGTTGCTACTACAGCCAGCATCTGAGAAAGCCTCATAAAAAGACTGCCTATAACCAAGAACTCATACAGAGTCTTCACCCATGAAAGCACCAAGAACTTAATTAGGCTACAATAAACCATAAACATTAATCTCTAAAGGGGAAAAAAGAAATTAAAAAAAGTCAAATCAAAAATAAATTCAAGAATAATTATAAGAAATAGTCTACAGAAGTAAAAAGAAACCAGAAAAATAATTCTGATAATATGACAAAACAGGATTCTATAGTACCCCTAAAAAAAACACAGTAGGCTTCCAGCAATGGAGCCAAACCAAGATGAAATCTTTGAAATACCAGATAAATAATTCAAAAGTTTGACAAGGTGCAGTGGCTCACTCCTGTAATCTTAGCAATTTGGGAGGCTGAGGTGGGAGGATCAGAGGATCACTTGAGCTCAGGAGTTTAAGATTATCCTTGGAAACACAGTGAGAACTCATCTCTACCTGAAGAAGAAGAAAAAGAAGGGGGGGAGGGAAGGAGGAGGAAGGGGAGGGGGAGAGTAGGAAGTAGGAGGGGCAGGAGAGGAAGGAGGATGAGGAGAAAGAAGAAGGAGAAGAAGGAAGAGGAGGGAAAGGAAGGAAGAAAGGAAGAAAGGAAGGAAAGAAAGAAAGAAAAGAAGAAAGAAAGAAAGAAAGAAAGAAAGAAAGAAAGAAAGAAAGAAAGACAGACAGACATTGGTTATTAAGCTCCACAAGGAAATACCAGAGAAAGGTGAAAACCAACAGAGAAATTTAAAAAACAATTCAGGATATGAATGAAAATTTTTCTAAAGAAATAGATATCTTAGAGGAAAATCAATCAAAACCTCTGGAAATAAAAGATGCATTTAGGAAATTACAAACTGCAGTGGAAAATGTTAACAAAAAACTAGAACAGGTAGAAGAAAGTATTTCAGAGATCAAAGACAATGCAAGAAAAATGAACCCAATCAGACAAAAATAAGGAAAAAAGAATTAAAAAGAAATGAACAACGTCTCTAAGAAATATGGGATTTCATAAAATGGCCAAACCTAAGAATAACTGGTGTTCCTGAGAGAGAAGAGAAAGCAAAAAGTTTGGAAAACTCATTTGAGGGAATAATTGAGGAAAACTTCCCTGGCATTGCTAGAGATCTAGATATCCAAATACAAGAAGTTCAAAGAAATCCTGGGAAAGTCATGGCAAAGAGGACGTCACCAAGGCATATAGTCATCAGGCTATTCCTTTCGACTTGGAACATCAACATTCCTGCAGATGAAAAGAGGTGGCTTTTCACAAAAAAAATTCTAACAGCAGTGAGACAAAAGTATCAGCTCACCTATAAAGGAAAACCTAACATCAGACCTCTCAGCAGAAACCCTACAAGCTAGAAAGGATTGGGCTTCTATCTTTAGCCTCATTAAACAGAATAACTGTCATCCAATAATTTTGTTTCCAGCAAAACTAATTTCATAAATGAAGGAGTAATAAAGTCATTTTCAGGCAAATAAATGCTAAGGAAATTTGTCACTACCACTCCAGCCCTACAAGAAATGCTAAAATGGGGGTTATCTCCAAGATGGCTGAATAGGAACAGCTCCAGGCTACAGCTCCCAGCATGAGCGACGCAGAAGATGGGTGATTTCTGCATTTCCAACTGAGGTACCAGGTTGATCTCACTGGGGCTTGTCAGACAGTGGGTGCAGGACAGTGGGTGCAGCACACAAAGCAAGAGCTGAAGCAGGGCGAGGCATTGCCTCACTCAGGAAGCACAACGGGTCAGGGAATTCTCTTTCATAGCCAAGCAAATTTGTGACACATGGCACCTGGAAAATTGGGTCACTCCCACCCTAATACTGTGCTTTTCCAATGGTCTAAGCAAACGGCACACCAGAAAATTATATCCCACACCTGGCTCAGAGGGTCCAATGCCCACAGAGCCTCGTTCGTTGCTAGCACAACAGTCTGAGATCGAACTGCAAGGCGGCAGCAAGGCTAGGGGAGGGGCGCCTGCCATTGCTGTGGCTTGAGTAGGTAAACAAAGCAGCCAGGAAGCTCAAACTGGGTGGAGCTCACTGCAGCTCAAGGAGGCCTGCCTGCCTCTGTAGACTCCACATGTGGGGGCAGGGCATAACTGAACAAAAGGCAGCAGAAACCTCTGCAGACTTAAATGTCCCTGTCTGACAGCTTTGAAGAGAGTAGTGGTTCTCCCAGCGTGGAGTTTGAGATCTGAGAATGGATAGACTGCCTCCTCAAGTGGGTCCCTGACCTCCGAGTAGCCTATCTGGGAGGCACCCCCCAGTAGAGGCAGACTGATACCTCACACGGCCAGGTACCCCTCTGAGATGAAACCTCCAGAGGAACAATCAGACAGCAACATTTGCTGTTCAGCAATATTCACTGTTCTGCAGCCTCTGCTGCTGATACCCAGGCAAACAGGGTCTGGAGTGGACCTCCAGCAAACTCCAACAGACATGCAGCTGAGGGTCCTGACTGTTAAAAGGAAAACTAACAAACAGAAAGGACACCCACACCAAAACCCCATCTGTAAATTACCATCATCAAAGACCTAAAGGTAGATAAAACCACAAAGATGGGGAAAAAACAGACTAGAAAAACTGAAAATTCTAAAAGTCAGAGCTCCTCTCTTCCTCCAAAGGAATGCAGCTTCTCACCAGCAATGGAACAAAGCTGGATGGAGAATGACTTTGACAAGTTGAGAGAAGAAGGCTTCAGACAATCAAACTTCTCCAAGCTAAAGGAGGAAGTTTGAACCCATGTCAAAGAAGTTAAAAACCTTGAAAAAGATTAGACGAATGGCTAACTAGAATAACCAATGCAGAGAAGTCCTCAAAGGACCTGATGGAGCTGAAAACCATGGCATGAGAACTATATGACGAATGCACAAGCTTCAGTAGCTGATTTGATCAACTGGAAGAAAGGGTATCAGGGATTGAACATCAAATGAATGAAATGAAGTGAGAAGAGAAGTTTAGGGGAAAAAGGAATAAAAAGAAACGAACAAAGCCTCCAAGAAATATGGGACTATGTGAAAAGACCAAATCTACGTCTGATTGGTGTACCTGAAAGTGACGGGGAGAATGGAACCAAGTTGGAAAACACTCTGCAGGATATTATCCAGGAGAACTTCCCCAATCTAGCAAGGCAGGCCAACATTCAAATTCAGGAAATACAGAGAATGCCACAAACATACTCCTCGAGAAGAGCAACTCCAAGACACATAATTGTCAGATTCACCAAAGTTGAAATGAAGGAAAAAATGTTAAGGGCAGCCAGAGAGAAAGGTTGGGTTACCCAAAAAGGGAAGCCCAACAGACTATTGTTTCTATTGGTTGGAATAGTTTCAGAAGGAATGGTACCAGCTGATCTCTCAGCAGAAACTCTACAAGCCAGAAGAGAGTGGGGGCCAATATTCAGCATTCTTAAAGAAAAGAATTTTCAACCCAGAATTTCATATCCAGCCAAACTAAGCTTCATAACAGAAGGAGAAATAAAATACTTTACAGACAAGCAAATGCTGAGAGATTTTGTCACCACCAGGCCTACCCTAAAAGAGCTCCTGAAGGAAGCACTAAACATGGAAAGGAACAACCGATACCAGCCACTGCAAAAACATGCCAAATTGTAAAGAACATCAAGGCTAGGAAGAAACTGCATCAACTAACGAGCAAAATAACCAGTTAACATCATAATGACAGGATGAAATTCACACTTAGCAATATTAACCTTAAACATAAATGGGCTAAATGCTCCAATTAAAAGACACAGACTGGGAAATTGGATAAAGAGTCAAGACCCATCAGTGTGCTGTATTCAGGAAACCCATCTCATGTGCAGAGACACACATAGGCTCAAAATAAAGGGATGGAGGAAGATCTACCAAGCAAATGGAAAACAAAGAAAGGAAGGGGTTGCAATTCTAGTCTCTGATAAAAACAGACTTCAAACAAACAAAGATCAAAAGAGACAAAGAAGGCCATTACATAATAGTAAAGGGATTAATTCAACAAGAAGAGCTAAGTATCCTAAATATATATGCACCCAATACAGGAGCACCCAGATTCACAAAGCAAGTCCTTAGAGACCTACAAAGAGATGTAGATTCCCACACAATAATAATGGGAGACTTTAACACCCCACTGTCAACATTAGACGGATCAACAAGAGAAAGTTAACAAGGATATCCAGGAATTGAACTCAGCTCTGCATCAAGAGGACCTAATAGAAATCTACAGAACTCTCCACCCCAAATCAGCAGAATATACATTCTTCTCAGCACCACACCACACCTATTCCAAAACTGACCACATAGTTGGAAGTAAAGCTCTCCTCAGCAAATGTAAAAGAACAGAAATTATAACAAACTGTCTCTCAGACCACAGTGCAATCCAACTAGAACTCAGGATTAAGAAATTCACTCAAAACCGCTCAACTACATGGAAACTGAATAACCTGCTCCTGAATGACTACTGCGTACATAAAGAAATGAAGGCAGAAATAAAGATGTTCTTTGAAACCAACGAGAACAAAGACACAACATACCAGAATCTCTGGGACACATTCAAAGCAGTGTGTAGAGGGAAATTTATAGTACTAAATGCCCACAAGAGAAAGTAGGTGTGCTGCCCCCATTAACCAACGTGATACATGGATACACACATAACAAACTTGCACATTGTGCACATGTACCCTAAAACTTAAAGTATAATAATAATATTAATAAATGAATAAATAAGCAGTAAAAAAAAGAGAAAGTAGGAAACATCTAAAATTGACACCCTAACATCACAATTAAAAGAACTAGAGAAGCAAGAGCAAACACATTCAAAAGCTAGCAGAAGGCAAGAAATAACAGATCAGAGCAGAACTGAAGGAGACAGAGACACAAAAAACCCTTCAAAAAATTAATGAATCCAGGAGCTGGTTTTTTGAAAAGATCAACAAAATTGACAGACAGCTAGCAAGACTAATAAAGAAGAAAAGAGAGAAGAATCAAATAGATGAATAAAAAATGATACAGGGGATACCACCACTGATCCCACAGAAATACAAACTACCTTCAGAAAATACTACAAACACCTCTATGCAAATAAACTAGAAAATCTAGAAGAAATGGATAAATTCCTTGACATATACACCCTCCCAAGACTAAACCAGGAAGAAGTTGAGTCTCTGAATAGACCAATAACAGTCTCTGAAATTGAGGCAATAATTAACAGCTTACCAACCAAAAAGAGTCTAGGACCAGACGGATTCACAGCCGAATTCTACCAGAGGTACAAGGAGGAGCTGGTACCATTCCTTCTGAAACTATTCCAACAAATATAAAAAGAGGGAATCCTCCCTAACTCATTTTATGAGGCCAGCATCATCCTGATACCAAAGCCTGGCAGAGACACAACAAAAAAAGAGAATTTTAGACCAATATCCCTGATGAACATCGATGCAAAAATCCTCAATAAAATACTGGCAAACTGAATCCAGCAACACATCAAAAAGCTTATCCACCATGATCAAGTCGGCTTCATCAATGGGATGCAAGGCTGGTTCAACATACGTACATCAATAAATGTAATCCATCACATAAACAGAACCAATGACAAAAACCACATGATTATCTCAATAGATGAAGAAAAGGCCTTTGACAAAATTCAACAACCCTTCATGCTAAAAACTCTCAATAAATTAGGTATTGATGGGACATATCTCAAAATAATAAGACCTATCTATGACAAACCCACAGCCAATATCATACTGAAAGGGCAAAAACTGGAACCATTCCCTTTGAAAACTGGCACAAGTCAGGATGCCCTGTCTCACCACTCCTATTCAACATAGGGTTGGAAGTTCTGGCCAGGGCAATTAGGCAGGAGAAGGAAATAAAGGGTATTCAATTAGGAAAAGAGGAAGTCAAATTGTCTCTGTTTGCAGATGACATGATTTTATATCTAGAAAACCCCATTGTCTCAGCCCAAAATCTCCTTAAGCTGATAAGCAACTTCAGCAAAGTCTCAGGATACAAAATCAATGTACAAAAATCACAAGCATTCTTGTACACCAATCACAGACAAACAGAGAGCCAAATCATGAGTGAACTCCCATTCACAATTGCTTCAAAGAGAATAAAATACCTAGGAATCCAACTTACAAGGGATGGGAAGGACCTCTTCAAGGAGAACTACAAACCACTGCTCAATGAAATAAAAGAGGATACAAACAAATGGAAGAACATTCCATGCTCATGGATAGGAAGAATCAATATCGTGAAAATGGCCATACTGCCCAAGGTAATTTATAGATTCAATGCCATCCCCATCAAGCTACCAATGACTTTCTTCACAGAATTGGAAAAAACTACTTTAAAGTTCATATGGAACCAAAAAAGAGCCCACATCGCCAAGTCAATCCTAAGCCAAAAGAACAAAGCTGGAGGCATCACGCTACCTGACTTCAAACTATACTACAAGCCTACAGTAACCAAAACAGCATGGTACTGGTACCAAAACAGAGATATGGTTCAATGGAACAGAACAGAGCCCACAGAAATAATGCCCCATATCTACAACTATCTGATCTTTGACAAACCTGACAAAAACAAGCAATGCGGAAAGGATTCCCTATTTAAAAAATGGTGCTGGGAAACTGGCTTGCCATATGTAGAAGGCTGAAACTGATCCCTTCCTTACACCTCATACAAAAATTAATTCAAGATGGATTAAAGACTTACATGTTAGACCTAAAACTATAAAAACCCTAGAAGAAAACGTAGGCATTACCATTCAAGACATAGGCATGGGCAAGGACTTCATGTCTAAAACACCAGAAGCAATGGCAACAAAAGCCAAAATTGACAAATGGGATCTCATTAAACTAAAGAGCTTCTGCACAGCAAAGGAACTACCATCAGAGTGAACAGGCAACCTACAAAATGGGAGAAAATTTTCGCAACCTACTCATCTGACAAAGGGCTAATATCCAGAATCTACAATGAACTCAAACACATTTACAAGAAAAAGACAAACACCCCCATCAAAAAGTGGGCAAAGGATATGAACAGACACTTCTCAAAAGAAGACATTTATGCAGCCAAAAAACACAAGCAAAAATGCTCATCATCACTGGCCATCAGAGAAATGCAAATCAAAACCACAATGAGATACCATCTCACACCAGTTAGAATGGCCATCATTAAAAAGTCAGGAAACAACAGGTGCTGGAGAGGATGTGGAGAAATAGGAACACTTTTACACTGTTGGTGGGACTGTAAACTAGTTCAACCATTGTGGAAGTCAGTGTGGTGAGTCCTCAGGGATCTAGAACTAGAAATACCATTTGACCCAGCCATCCCATTACTGGGTATATACCCAAAGGACTATAAATCATGCTGCTATAAAGACACATGCACAAGTATGTTTATTGCGACACTATTCACAATAGCAAAGACTTGGAACCTACCCAAATGTCCAACAACAATAGACTGGATTAAGAAAATGTGGCACATATACACCATGGAATACTATGCAGCCATAAAAAAGGATGCGTTCATGTCCTTTGTAAGGACATGGATGAAACTGGAAATCATCATTCTCAGTAAACTATCGCAAGGACAAAAAACCAAACACCACATGTTCTTACTCATAAGTGGGAATTGAACAATGAGAACACATGGACACAGGAAGGGGAACATCACACTCCGGGGACTGTTTGGGGGGGGGGGGAGGGGGAGGGGTAGCATTAGGAGATATACCTAATGCTAAATGACGAGTTAATGGGTGCAGCACACCAACATGGCACCTGTATGCATATGTAACAAACCTGCACATTGCACATGTGTACCCTAAAACTTAAAGTATAATAATAATAAAATTTTAAAAAGAATGGTTCAACATATGCAGATCAATAGATGTTATACACCACGTTAACAAAATATAAAATAAAAATCATATGATCCTCTCAATAAATGCAGAAAAAGCATTTGACAACATTCAGCATCCTTTCACGAGAAAAACCTCTCAAAATATCAGATATAGAAGGAATGTGCCTCAATATAATAGAGGCCATATATAACAAGCCCACAGCTAACATCATACCCAACAGTGGAAAGCTGAATACTTTTTCTGTAAGATTAATGACAATACAGGGATGCCTAATTTCACCACTTCTTTTCAACGTAGTACTGGAAGTTCTAGCCAGAGCAATTAGGCAATAAAAAAGAAACAAAAGGCATTCAAAGAAGAAAGAAAGAAGTAATATTGTCTCTGTTTGCAGATTACATACATGATTCATATGCAGAAAATCCTAAAGACACCACCAAAACCTGTTAAAATGAATAAATGAATTCAGTAAAGCTTCAGGATAAAAAAAATCAGCATACAAAAGTGAGTTGTGTTTCTATACATTAACAACAAGCTATCAAAAAAAGAAATGAAGAAATAGTTTTATTTGTAATAGCATCAAAAATAAAATACTTGGGAATAAATTTAATTAAGAAGATGAAAAATCTATACATTAAAAACCATAAAACATTGATAAAAGGAATTGAAGAAGACACAAATAAATGCAAAGATATCTATACTCATATTCATGAATGAGGAGAATTAATACTGTTAAAATGTTCATACCACTCAAAGCAATCAATAGGTGCAATACAACCCCTAACAAAATTCCAATGTCATTTTTCAGAGAAACAGAAAAAAAAATCCTAAAATTTATATGGAATCACAAAAGACTCTAAATACCCACAGCAACAGTGAGCAAGAAGAACAAAGCTGGCATCACACTGCTTGATTTCAAAATATACTACAAAGCTATAGTAATCAAAACAGTATGGTACTGGCACGAAAGCAGACATATAGATCAATGAAACAGAATAGAGAGCCCAGGAATAAATCCACATATTTATAGCCAATTGGTTTTTCAGAAGGTTCCAAAAACAAAACAATGAGGAAAAAACAGTCTCTTCAATAAATGATATTGGAAGAACTGTATATTCACATGCAGAAGAGTGAAACTGGACCCTTACCTCACACCATATTGAAAAAAATTAACTCAGGCCAGGCACATTGGCTCACACCTATAATCCCAGCACTTTGGGAGGCCAAGGCGAGATGTTTGCTTGAGCTCAAGAGTTTGAGACAAGCCTGGTCAACATAGACCCAATATCTACAATCAATCACTCAATAAGCTAGGCATGTTATCATGTGCCTATAGTCCCAGCTACTCGAGAGGCCAAGATGGGAGGATCCCTTCAGCCCAAGAAGTTGAGGCTGCAGTAAGCCATGATCACACTACTGTACTCTAGCCTTAGTGACAGAGTGAAAGCCTGCCTCCAAAAAATAAAAAGTAAATCAACTGAGAATTGATTAAAGATTTAAATGTAAGACCTGAGACTATAAAACTACTAAAAGAAAACAGGGGAAAAGCTTCTTGATATTGATCTGGGCAATGAATTTTTAGATATGACCCCAGAAGCACAGGCAACAATGCAAAAATAGACAAATGGAATGCATGCTTCTGCACAGCAAAGGAAACAATCAACAAAGTGAAGAGACAATACAGAATGGGAGAAAATACTGCAAACCCTACATCTGATAAGGGGTTAATATCCAAAAGATAGAAGGAAATTAAATAACTCAATAGTAAGAAAAAAAACAATCTAATTGTTTAATGGGCAAATTACCTGAATGGATATTTCTTAAAAGACATGGCCAACAACAGGTATATGAAAAAATGTTGAAATCATTAATTACCAGGGAAATTCAAATCAAAACTACAATGAGATATTACCTCACACATCTTAGAGGAGCTATCATCAAAAGACAAAAAATAATAAGAATATAGAGAAAAAGGGATAAAAATAGTAGAACTTCCTCAAAAAATTAAATATAGAACTACTATATGATCCAACAATCCCACTTCTTTGTATATGCCAATAGGAAATGAAATCAGTATTCTGAAGAAATATATCTACTCCCATGTTCATGGCAGCATTATAACAATAACAAAGATGTGGAGTCAATGTAAGTGTCCATCAACACACGAATAGATAAAGAAAATGTGATGTATAGATATGCAATGGAATGTTATTCAGCCTTAAAAAAAGAAGAAAATATTGTCATTTGTGACAACATGGATGGACCTGAAGGATGTTATGTTAAGTGAAATAAGCCAGATGCAGAGAGACAAAAACTGCATGCTCTCGCTTATATGTGGGATCTAAAAATGTTGAATTAGAAACAGATTAGTAGGGCAGTGGTTGCCAGGAACTAGGGAGTGGGGGAAATGGGGAGATCTTGGTTAAAGGGTACAAAGTTTGCTAGGCAGGATGAATAAGTTCTGGAGATCTAATGTATAGCAAGGTGACTATAGTTAATATACTGCAATATATACTGGAAATTTGCTAAAAGAGTAGATCTTAAATGTTCTCACCACATACTCACACACAAAATGGTAACTAGGTGAGTTGATGGATATGTTAGCTTGATTATGGTAATTATTCCAAAATGTAAACATATATAAAACATTATGTTGTATACCTTAAATATATACAAGTTTTGTCAGTTATACCTAAACAAGGTTGGAAAATAAATAAATAATAAATAAAATTTGGGGAACATTCTTATTAAAAAGATGGAGTTTAAATATAAAAGTTAAAGCAATAAAACTTCTAGGAGATAACACAATAAAATATCATAATTACTCTGCAGTGGGCAAGGATTTCTTAAACAGGACCCACAAGCACTAATCATAAGACTATAAATTGGACTTTATTATAATAGTGACTTCTGTTCATCAAAAGACATGATTAAGAGAGTAAAAGTGTAAATCACAGACTGGGAAAATATATTACCAGTATATATGCCTGACAGAGAATAAGTATCTCAAAAATATATTTTTAAATACTACGAGCCAATAAGAAAAAGACAGACAACTCAATTTTTTAGATGTGCAAAGGTTTGAATAAGCACTTCATAAAAGGGAATATCCTAATTGTTAATGAGCATATTAGAGATGTTCAACATTATCAGTCATTGTTAATCATTAGGGAAATGCAGATTAAAATCATAATGAGATATGATTACAACTTCACTAGAATGACTGAAACGAAAAAGGACTGATAATTTCAAGTAAAATATTATGAGATGAGGATGTAGAGCAACTGTATACACTCTCACACACTAGTGGGACTGTAAATTGGTAGAACTATTTTAGAAAACTGTATACACTATGACTCAGCAATTCCATTTATGGGTATAAATAGTGAGTGCTTATAAAGCATATCTACAAGAATATTCATAGCTGCTTTTGGGCTGGGAGCAGTGGCTCATGCCTATAACCCCAGCATTTTGGGAGGCCGAGGTGGGTAGATCACTTGAGTCAGAAGTTCAAGACCAGCCTGGCCAACATGGCAAAACCCCATCTTTACCAAAAATGCAAAAATTAGCCAGGCTGTAGTGGCGCTTGCCTGTAATCCCAGCTACTTGGGAGGCTGAGGTGGGAGAATCGCTTGAAGCCAGGAGGCAGAGGTGGCAGTGAGCTGAGATCGTGGCACTGCACTCCAGCCTGGGCAACAGAGTAAAACCCTGTCTAAAGAAAAAAAAGAAGAAGAATACAAATACTCATAGCTGCTTTGTTCATAAGAGCCAAAAACTGAAAATACCCAAATGTTTATCAGAGTGAATAAATAGTTGTATCATTATATAACACAATACTACACAGCAATGAAAAAAAGACTGCTATATGCAACAACATGAATAATCTCACAGACATGTTGAGCAAACGAAGCCAGACACAAAAGAATTCTGTATGGCTCCATTTGTGTTAACTGGGAGATGGTAAAGGGAAACTGCTGGGTGTTGAAACTGTTCTATACGTATGTAAAAATTCATCAAGCTGTACACTCAAGTTTGGGCACTTCACTGCATGTTCTACTTCAATAAGACAGTAAAAAATAAAATAAAACCTTTATTTAGGATTTTCACATCTATGCTCATAAGTGAAAGTGGCTGTAATTTTCTTTTCCTGTATTATCTTGCCGGGTTTTGGCATCAAGATTATACAAATCTCAGCAAGCTTGACAGCTTTTACATTTTTAAGAATTTTTTGAATGGTGGAAGAGGCTCACAGAGTCACTGTAAAGAGCAATTAAATAATATGTGAGTGTGTGTTGAATAACACCACGCTCTGAAACATATAAGCAAATATTCTGTTATCATCACCACTGCATTTCAGTTCTGCTCTTATGTATGTCCATAACCATCTGAACTGTTCACATTGGAAATAATTTCAGTTTGGCTTCAACAAAGACAACCCTGAAGATTCTGAATAAGTTTGGTTTGGAAAAAAGTGAGAAAGAGAAAGCTTTATGGATGTGAATATCAAGTATAGATAACAGAAACTTAAAAAGAGACATAGTTCAAGTTCCAAATGTGATTTGGACAAAAATAAATAAGAGGTCACTTGTATTTGACTCTTAACCTAAAAGGGAATATTAAATAAGTTACGTTCCATTTCAATTCTCTTTGTGGCTTATTTGCTGCTCTCCAAATCACCTTTAATATAAAAGATAAAATAATCTCAAAACACTGGTATTGGATACTGAAATGGTAATATAGATGCCTTGCTTTAATAATTCTGGTATGGTTTTCTAAGTCCTAAAAAAATCTGTTGTTTACATATAATTAGAATGAGTGAACAAATAACCATGTTTTTATCAATTTCAACTACTCTCAGCCATGAGACTTGAAAGTGGCAAACTTCCAGGGAAAGGGTTAGAAGAACTAGCAAGGAGAGCTAGGGTATTGCCAGGGGCTTTCACGTTACATTTAATCACAAGAACACTGCAATGAGGAAAATATTATCCCCATTTAATTACAAAGAAACTTGAGTCAGAGGTTAAGTAACATGTACACAATCATATGGCCAGGAGACTCATACCAGAACTTGAATCAAAGTCTCTCTTCCTCCAAGGCCCACCCTCTTTCTACTTATACCAATGAAAGTCGGCAGAGGTTCCCACTCTATTTGAAAATGAACTGTGGTAAAAACTGAAAAATGACTCAGAGTAATCACAGACATAGAACATTTGCTGCAAGAGACACATTTGAATGTTATCTGAACATCCTGTGGTTTTGAAGAATTATCCCTTTTCCCAGGACAAGCAAAGTCCAGGCCCATCACAAGCCACACATCTTTTCAGAAGACATAAATATTTTCCCTTGTTTCTTCATTTCTCTGACTTGACAGACATAATGAAAACAGAACAGCCTACCCATAAGCATTGATTTATCTTTTTCAATACAATCTATTAAAGCTTAATTGACAACCATAACTATTAAAAATTGAAGAATGATAAAAGTTCAAAGTTTTCAATACATTCAGAAAAACCACAGGTAACTCAGAAAGATAGGCAGGAAAAGGGCCAGATGCTTAATGGAAACTCCCATCCAACAGTAAATCATCAAATGAAGTTGCAGAGACTCAGACTCCCTAACAAGGTAGCTCCATCAGGTCACTTCAGGTGTGTTCACACCAACAGCATTGCATGGAAGTGGTCGGTCCAGAGCAAGCAGAGCTCACAGCTGGAGAATCATGTAAGTGTGGTCATGATATGGCCCTAGGAAAATCACAGAGGGGGAACTGAGGAGGGCAACATGGGAACTCAGCCCTGGGAACTCCTAGCCTGATCAGCACATGCATCATTTAGCAATCATTAGCATGATTACCACGAAATTATTGTTGTCCTTGGGGGTGGGGAGAAGGCCTATTTTTGCACTCTGGTTTCACCAAAGGTTCCAAGATGACTACTTCAATTTTCAGAATAAACAATTTCCTTTCCCACGATTGTCTCAGAGAAGCCAAGCCTTACCTCGTGACTTTTAATTCTAGTTCTCTAATCTGAATTTTTCAGTGGCCTTGGGCAAGGTGTTGGAGTGCTCAATGCCTTAATTCCTCTAGTTGCTAAATAGCAATAATGATACCTGCTGTCTTCAGGCTGTAAGACTAATTGCTTAAAAATTGCTAAGCATTTTGAAAAAAATAGCTTGTGGAGGAAGAACATCATTTTTAGGAGAGAGTGCAATGTAAATAGGATCTTTGAGTCTTTGATTTGCCTCTTTCAATATACTCAAAATTTCACTCAGATCTTCAAACTCACTCAATTCCTTCCCACCTCAGCACCTGCCCACATTCAGATCCCTGTGTAAGATGCTCTCAGCCTGTCCCTGCTCTGCCATCACCTGATCAACTCCTGGGTATCCTCATTTCTCAGCTTAAGTGTCCCTTCCTCAGAGAAGCTTCATGAGGGCAGGAAGGGCAAGGACAGCGCCTGTCTTGGTCACCACTGAATCCCCAGTGCCTAGCACAGAATCTGGCATACGGAAAAGACTCAATAAATATTTATTTCATTTATTTATTTAATAAACATATGTGGAATCTTGGGCAATTCATTTAATAACCCCGGGCCTTGGTTATCTCATCTGCAAAATAGATAGCTAAAATACATAATCTCCAGTGTCCCTTCAGCACTGACATTCTGGGACTATGACTTGGGGATCAGCATCCTCCTGCTGACCTTAAGCCCCTTCTTCATTTTATTCTACCTAACGGTTTCTGCATAACTACCAAGATTACCATGATGGTTAATTTTATGTGTCAACTTGGCTGGGCCACAGGGTATCCATATATTTGGTCAAACATTATTCTGGGTGTTTCCATGAGAGTGTTTTGGATGAGGTTAACATGTAAATTAACATGCTGTTGATTCTGAGTAAAGCAGATTGTCCTTCATAATGTAGCTTGGCCTAATTCTGTCAGTTGACAGCCTGGATAGAACAAAAAGACCAGCCTCCCACAATCAAGAAAGAATTCTCCAGAAGACTGCCTTCAAACTTTATCTGCACATCAGCTCTTCTTGGTTTTACAGCAGACTGCCATTAAACTCTACCTGAAACATTGGCTATCTTGGTTTTCCAGCCAGTTGGCCCACTCTGCAGATTCCGGATTTGCCAGCCTCCATAATCACATCAGCCAATTCCTTAATATATATTCTTTAAAATTAATGAATATGTATATATTCATTGCTTGCATCACATACTGGTTTTCCTTTGTGGTATAACATAGTTGTATTCAATATTAATGCATTTTTTTCTGTTTGGGATATTTTTATGCAAGCTTTACCTAACATGGCAGGCACCACCATTTTGCCTGAAGACCCAATACAAATTAGAATAGAGCCATAACAGTTTCTGCTTATTCACTAGCTTGTCAATTGGTATATACATTTAAGGATGGCCTTGCTAGAAAGTTGGGTATTTCATGAAGGGAGAGGTAGTGAAATTTCCACTTCATTCTGGCTCATCCCCCAAAATTTTGGAGTCATAGGCTAGAAGTAGTCCCATAGGAAAGTCTAACATTTTCTGTGACTGAAAGAAAATCACATTTCCCATGTGTGAAAAATATCCTAAATAAACACAATCAACTCAAACTCCAGGTAACCAGTTGAGTGTTGTTTCATAAACACACTAGCAAATAAGTTTAGTCTATATGGCTTCTCACTATAATGAGCAAGAATTTTTCTGTCTCCTTCTTGTCTCTTTCTTCTTCTTTTCAGCCTGCAAGTACTATCAAAATAACAGCTAGACAGTAAGAGAGAAGTCAGAGCAGGCCATCAAAAATAAGAGTCACATGACAATTATTTCATGATGGAAACTTTCAGCAAAGTGCGACTAGGATAAAAGTGGGATCACTTGTGACTTTGTTATGTCACAGCATTTGAAAGGGCTGGACCTAGTTTTATGTTACACTTAAGTCTATTAAATTAAAATCCAAAGAAAAAATAATTTTTACTCAAAAGTTATTCAATGATTTCAATAATATGAAAATATATATGGATAAGGTTATTCACCTATATCCACTGTTTGTAATTGCAAAATATTGGAGACAACCTAAACATTCATACATACGAAAATGATTGAATAAACTATGATACATCCATACAGTGGAGTACTACACAGCTTGAAAAAAAAAAGAGCACAGCTGAAGAACAAAGGAAATCTCCATAAACTGGTGTGGTGGAATTTTTAAGATATTTAGAGAAAAAAGCAAAATGCAATACAGTACCTTTAATATGCTACCTTTTCATTAAAAAAGAAGAGAAAGAGAAGAAAATATACATTATCTGTACATTCGTTCAAAAAGAAACACAAGAAGGATAAACCAAAGACTGTAGAGATTGTTGAGACTGGTTAACCACAGCGGGAAGAGATAATAAGGGGATATAATAGAAGGATTTGGCAAAGGGAGGTGAAAATGTTACTTCCTAAGAATGTCTTTTTGCACAGTTCTGACTTTTGGAACCACATTAATGATTCACGTGCTGAACAAAAGTGAATAAAATTAACAAATAGAAGGAGAAACTACATAATTTATTCCATAATTTCTTTTTAATTTTGGCCATGAATAAGGTTCAGGACACAGCTTCACTTGGTGGTTTTGGAAATGTTTTATTTAGGCTTTACACTCTTTTCTTTATCTCTACCACCATGAAAACACAAATTAGTAATAGTTCAGCTTCCAAAATCTTACTGGAATAAAAGTTTTCAAAAAATATTACTTTTGTTCTTTTTATTGTATTCAGTAAGGTGATACATCGCACAGAATCTAATTTCTTAAAGGTGCATATAAATGTGTACTCCCATAAGCAACATTTGAAAACACATTGTATTTTTCATCCTTGGGTAGACCTAAATTTGCAGATTCAAGCAATAGCATGCTTTCACCCACTTATTGTACTCCTTCCCTCATGCTTTATCTGGTGTGGAGTGCTTGACAGCCCTCATAATGGTCTCTCAGCTTACCCGGGGGAAATGAGAAATAGTCAGAAGGTACCTTTTCAACATCACAGGTAACATTTAGGGTAAGCTTCTTACATGAGATGACACTGGCCTGTTTTCTGCTAATAAATGCTCGTTTTTTCTCCTGTCACTCTGTTGCCTATCTATATAATAATAATCACTTTTTAATTTCTTATTTTACAAGAGGCTTCATTCAGCTTAAATTTCAAAGACCCAACTTTTAGCCTAGATGATGAATTTTCCCATTTAAATTTTTCCTAAATAGACATTTTTCCTAAATAGACACACACAGTATATAGGCTTAGATTACAAAATTACATAGAGCACAAACTAGAATTGAACACTGACATATAAAGGGTCACTTTGAGACAATTTGATCCTTAGTGGATGATTCTCTTTTCCTAGCAATACGTTATCACTGATATTGCTATAGCTATGGCAAAACAAAATCACATCATCCTTAAATGTAACTATCTGTGGTAAAATAAGAAGATGATCATCTATTATGATATCAAAAATTGGCTTCCAGATTTGTGGAACAATCTGGACAAGATAAACCTCTAAAATCCATTTTAACTCTAAAATGTGCAGTTTATGAGCTATATCAATCATAAATCAGGGACAAAAGCAACTTATTGATTCCTTTTTGAAATCATGAGCTAAGGTAAGAATTTACACAGAACAAACATGCAAGTAATTTTTGCAGTATAGAAGCCCTCTATATATACAAGCAGTCAAGTCTATTTCAAAGGATAAAGTAATAATCATGACTCATTGGAAAGCAAGTAGTAAAATGGACATGGGAGCTTGACCTGAGAGGGAACCATTCACGGTGCACAGCTCAGGGCCTTCTCACAGGAACCATGTCTTTCTCAATGTCACTTCCATTAGCAAAAGGGAAATGACCAACTCTGCTTCAAAAAGAAGAGCCATTGACTGGGCACAGTGACTCACACCTGTAATCCCAGCACTTTGGGAGGCCGAGGTGAGTGGATCACTGGAAGCCAGGAGTTCGAGACCTGCCTGGCCAACATGGCGAAACCCTGTCTCTACTAAAAATACAAAAATTAGCTGGGTATGGTGGCAGTGCGCCTGTAATCCCAGCATCTTGGGAGACTGAGACAGGAGAATGGCTTGAGCCTGGGAGGCGGAGGTGGCAGTGAGCCAAGATCGGGCCACTGCAC
>NW_026652310.1:2341890-2361890 GCF_009828535.3 Hylobates moloch | reverse complement strand
GCCTGAACTCAGGAGCCAGAGGTTGCAGTGAGCCGAGATCGCACCACTGCACTCCGGCCTGGGTGACAGAGTGAGACTCTGTCTCAAAACATAAATAAATAAATAAATAAATAAATAAATAAATAAATAAATAAATGTTTTTCTCCATCTGGCCAAATCCTAAAGTTTTGGAGAAATAAAATAACTACATACAATTTCATTACATATCATGCCTAGCACTCTTGTCTGTTAAAATTAAATAATCTTAGATGTCTGAGTATTTTTTTCATCTACATAAAAGTGTATGCACTTACACAAACAAAACTCATTAGAAGACTCATAATTTAGTATTTGGCCTACACTTGCCCAAAGATACAGAAGCATGATTCTATAGGGCATATAAATATCACACTGTCTCTAGAATTATAGTTTATATAATGCTAAGGGTTCTCATAATTCCTTCAAAGAAGAGCTTTTCTCTTGTAAACTGAACCTCATTGGGAAATGGAGAGGCAATTTCCTAATCCTTTTTGTTAGTTCCACAGTTTTAGGGAAAACCTAGATTCACAACACATGTCCCTGAGTTCATCACTTTATTGGATGTGTAAAGTAAGATGGGTAAGATTCATTCATCAGTGTCTATCTCAAATCATTGTCCAACCAATCACAAGTTTAGATCAATGAGTAGTAATTAGAGAGAAGTGGAAGATGATGTTATAGTGACCACAGAAAGGCAAAGAAGTCAGAAACCAGTATGTAATGACAGGCCAGATTTTTTTAATCATTATTTGAATTACTCTATAAATTACTAACTCTGTTGAGTATTCACTCAAATCACTAACTCCATGGAGTAAGACACAGGTATAAATTGCCATTATTTTTTAAAAACAACAAACCTAGATTTTATTTTTTTGTTTAATTATACAATAAATGTTAAATTTGAACACCATATTTAGGAGAAAATCAATTCCACTAAATTAATTTTTCATCTTCAATGTAATCTATTTTTGGATTGAAAAGAGGGATAAATCTTTGTGTGTATTTCCAAGTAAATGTGCTTTAAATGTTTTGATGCTGAATTCACTGTATTTACTCTGATATTCAACTCACAGATCTGATTAATGGGATTTAAACAGGCAAGAAAACCCCCAAAACGTTGCTGATTATTTTAACAACTAGTTAATGGCTTAAAATAACTGATGTGTAGCTGAAGTTTATGTAATTTATAATTAAAACAAAATTTCACTTCAAAATGTCTTACAGTTGTTCAATTATATGTTAAAATTGAAACAAATATAAAAACTTCAATAAATATATTTTCTTCCAAGAAATGACACACTGTGACTTTTTTGTTATTGTTGAGTTTGATGTTTTTGCCTCTAAGGAGGTCAGCAATATGGAAACATAAAGGCCAATTTAATTTGTGCATCTGCGGCTGCCAAGTATTTTAATTCAGACAGCTGTGACTGAAGAGTTAATATTTTACTTGTCAAAATCCAAAAGAAGGCCAGTGAATCACTCTAATTCTCATTAAGAGGCTTTCCCCCAGTAGCACCCTAATTCAAAATAATGAAAGTAGAGACTGAGTGCGATTCTAATACCAGTTGAGACCTATCTTTTAATATTTCTCCAGTGATGGATTAGGGATCGGGGAAATTCATCTCAGATCATAGAGCCTAATTTAATAAGGGATCATTCCAAGAGTATTGCATTTTATAATAATGTCATTTAATGTGTCGTCTTCCATTTTTACTGTCCCATATGTATGCTTACACGATGGTGCCATAGGAATAAACTTTTAAAGAACCAGAATCATTTTTAGTTTTCATTTTCCTTAAGTAGGGGGCCCATCAATGAAAGCATCTATTAGTACGTTTATTATCACAAAATAAGGAAGTGAGGGAAATATCTGATTTGGAGGAAAACTTAATAGAACTGTAAGTAAATATTCAACTTTTTACAGAGTCTTGAGCATTGAAGAATGTGAAAATGTTTAAGAGAAGGTTTAAATAAATCAAATTTTATTATCTGATATATTACAATAATACAAAAACCTGGTGACCTAGTAGCTTAAAACGCACAAAAAATAGCATTATAAAAATCTAATCTTGCTTTCTCCTATTGCTCCTCATTTTCGACTGATTTACAATGCGAGTGAAGATTTAATAACTGCTTAGTAAAGACTAATTATTCATGGTGACTAACTTTAGGGAAATAATATGAAGGGCTATTTTTCCATAAATTGCATTCACTTACTCAATGAGGAAAACAAATTGTCAAGAACAACATTATATGAAGTACTTAACTTTATTATTTTATATTAACATCTAACTGTATTTAATCAACTTTGCTATTTTTATCTTGGCATTACAGTGAATGTGAAACACTTGGCAATTACTAGGGCACTAGTTACGCAAGTTCAGGTCAGAGCATCACAACCACATAAATGTCAATACATTATTATTGGCTATAACTCCTACACCAGCAGCAGGAGTGCTGCTTAATCACAATTATGTTCTATAAAGCCTTTAGGACAGCTGGTGTTGTACCATAATAAGAAAGTTTCCCTTCAAATATATTCTCTAGATTGGGTCTTTACCTTTAGATAATATCTTTAATAATGTCCTTTTTCATTCTCATGGCATTAAACACATAAACTCTATGAATGTAAATTATACTATAGAAATATTACTTTGTGGTAATCGTTAATCTGAATATAGCCGTTTTTCAAAAATAGAAATAATCTGAGTAGAAATGTAATACACTTTAAAATTCTTTTTAATGTTTTTGCCTCTGTGAATATTTTCCTATATGTTTTGTAGTTCAGTTATTCTCAATGTATTGCAAATGTTTCAACTCTTTACTTGGATTTTAAAATAAATCTTGTTTTCTCATAGCCTTTGACTTTTTATTCCTGTCTTGCCTAAATATACCTTCTTGCTATTTTTTCCCACCTATCTTCAGGACTTTCATCCCTGTTTTTCTTTTTTTACTGTATTACATTGTCTATTGTATCCTAAAATAATCCCCTAGGACCTGTTTCTTTTTCCTTTACCACATTTTTTCTTTAACTGTCTTTATTTCTGCCCATTTGGTTTATGTTCTGTTATCCATTTCAGGTTATCTTTTCATCTTTTACTATTTCTTTTAAAAAATCATGAGTTCTCCTGTTGATAAGAATAATATAACATATATACAGATTGATTCCTAGAATCTCTTTAAGGAAGTAATTTACAGGAAAAATACCATGATATTCAAAACCATGTCAATAAATTTAAAAAAAGGAAAAAAAGCACTGAATGTTATCAAGAATAATTAGAAGTGATTATTTGAGTCATACATGGAATGGTAGGAGTAGGGGTAAAAACATAGAAATAAGACCTAAAACAAGCGTTTAAAACTAAGTACACATTATTAAAAATCACTAAAAGTGATTTGGGGGCAATAATCAAAGATAATTCTGCCACTTGCTTTTTGAAAATCTGATCATCCCATTTTATTTTAAAAACCAAATGTGACATAAAAATTATATTTAAAATATTCTTGTTTTACCCGTTCTATTGTGAAATTATGGTCACATAAGCATTTCATGAAACCCGCTGGTTATTATGTGAAAATATTAATAATACAACATTCCCAGTCTTTACTAGGAACAGATTAACATACTAAATCCACTTGGAAACTAGAAAACCTTTCTATGTGAACACAAAAAGATCTTTCCATATACCATGATTAGGACTTTAGAAAATTGATGGTTTTTTCTTTACATCCAAAACACATGTGTTAAAAAAGAGGACCTAATAATTAAAAAGACAGTTTACATCTGAATCTGCTTCAAAAGTGAGGAGGGGGCCAGGATTTTCACATGAAATTGAACAAGTTGATATTTATATACAAATGGTCACAACGAAATTCATGTAGGATTAATCAAGGTGGCATGAGAAGGTAGCAACTTGTCACAATAGGAAAGACAAGACCAAAAGTGTAAAATACAGATATCTTAAACAAAGACATTCAGCACAGAACCAGACTGAATTCAAAGAACTGTGCTCTTCATTCCGACTGAAAGAACCATATATATTCTATTCAATGCTTTTGTGAAAATCCACTATATGTCAGCATAGTCATTTTTGGCAGTTGGAAAAAAGTTTTATTTTCTTTTTTTCACTTAATTTACCAGGTTTTTTTTTTTTTGACTCAATAAAACATACTATAAATGCCAATTTTTTTTTCAGCACCTTTGAAGCCAAGATCTGAAAAGTTTTTCTTACGAGAAAGTAAGGTCGAGTGGCAATGACACTGAAATCTACAAAAGAAAGATCTAGTGAACAGAGCAACTAATGGCTATTGTTCTCAGAGACTAAAGTCACCAAGCAAAAAATTATTCTAGAGAAGTTAATAGAATGCATTTAATGCAAAATTATCTCCAGAAAACTAATTGAGTTTTTAAAATATGATGGTACGTTACAAATTAGCATCTCCATTAAACCAAACTACTGATAAGCAATAGTCCCCCATGACTATTCTTAAGTTTCCCACATACTCTATTCCATGGTGAAGTAACTTTCCAATGCTAAGCCTACTTGGAAATTGTTAAATTTCAGAAGACTGTGATATAAGCTACCAATTTACAGGATTTTAGTTTGGCTCAGCTAAAGGAGAGAATTAAACTAATTTAGCATTACAGGCTTTTACTTAGTATTTGTATAGTACATTCACATCTGTTAACTCCTTTGAGCCTCACAGTAACCCAGTAAGGTAGATACTATTATACCTACTCATAAACATAGTTTTATAAATTTGTCAAAGATCACACATTTAGTAAGTGGCAGCGTTGATACTTCACAAGTCATCTTTTGACACTACCTCACATGATACAAAACTGAACTAAAAATTGGAGATATACAGTTTGTTCCCCCAAAAGAAATGTTTGTCTATTACAGTGTTACCTTCAAGAATGGACCCACCAAAGAAGCTAAGAACCTTGATTAAAGGTTAGAGGAATTGCTAACTAGAATAACCAGTTTAGAGAAGAACATAAATGACCTGATGGAGCTGAAAAACACAGCACGAGAACTTCATGAAGCATACACAAGTATCAGTAGTTGAATCAATCAAGTGGAAGAAAGGATATCAGAGATTGAAGATCAACTTAATGAAATAAAGTGTGAAGACAAGATTAGAGAAAAAAGAATGAAAAGGAACAAACAAAGCCTCCAAGAAATATGGGACTATGTGAAAAGACCAAACCTACATTTGATTGGTGTACCCGAAAGTGATGGGGAAAATGGAACCAAGTTGGAAAACACTCTTCAGGATATTATCTAGGAGAACTTCTCCAACCTAGCAAGGACAGGCCAACATTCAAATTCAGGAAATAAAGAGAACACCACAAAGATACTCCTCGAGAAGGACAACCCCAAGACACATAATTGCCAGATACACCAAGGTTGAAATAAAGGAAAAAATGTTAAGGGTGGCCACTGCAAAACAAACCAAAATGTAAAGACCATCGACACTATGAAGAAACTGCATCAACTAAGGGGCAAAATAACCAGCTAGCATCATAATGACAGGATCAAATTCACACATAACAATATTAACCTTAAATGTAAATGGGCTAAATGCCCCAATTAAAGGGCACAGACTGGCAAATTGGATAAAGAGTCAAAACCCATCAGTGTGCTGTATTCAGGAGACCCCTCTCATGTGCAAAGACACACATAGGCTCAAAATAAAGGGATGGAGGAAGATTTGCCAAGCAAATGGAAAGGAAAAAAAAGCAGGGGTTGCAATCCTAGTCTCTGATAAAACAGACTTTAAACCAACAAAGACCAAAAAAGACAAAGAAGGGCATTACACAATGGTAAAGGGATCAATGCAACAAGAAGAGCTAATTATCCTAAATATATATGCACCTAATACAGGAGCACCCAGATTCATAAAGCAAGTTCTCAGAGACCTACAAAGAGACTTAGACTCCCACACAATAATAGTGGGAGACTTTAACACCCCACTGTCAATATTAGATAGATCAGTGAGACAAAATTAACAAGAATATTCAGGACTTGAACTCAGCTCTGGACCAAGTAGACCTAATAGACATCTACAGAACTCTCTACCCAAAATCAGCAGAATATACATTCTTCTCAGCACCACATAGCACTTATTCTGAAAGCAACCACATAATTGGAAGTAAAACACTCCTCGGCAAATGCAAAAGAACAGAAATCATAACAGTCTCTCAGACAACAGTGTAATCAAATTAGAACTCAGGATTAAGAAACTCACTCAAAACCACACAACTACATGGAAACTAAATAACCTGCTCCTGAATGACTACTGAGTAAATAATGAAATTAAGGCAGAAATAACGAAGTCCTTTAAAACCAATGAGAACAAAGACACAATGTACCAGAATCTCAGGGACACAGCTAAAGCAGTGTTCACAGGGAAATTTTTAGCACTAAATGCCCACAGGAGAAAGCGGGAAAGATCTAAAATCGACACGCTAACATCGTAATTAAAAGAACTAGAGAAGCAAAAGCAAACAAATTCAAAAGCTAGCAGAAGACAAGAAACAACTAAGATCAGAGCAGAACTGAAGGAGATAGACACATGAAAAACCCTTCAAAAAAATCAATGAATCCAGGAGCTGGTTTTTTGAAAACACTGACAAAATAGATAGATTACTAGCCAGACTAATAAAGAAGAAAAGAGAGAAGAATCAAATAGACACAATAAAAATGATAAAAGGGAGATCACCACTGATCCCACAGAAATACAAACTACCATCAGAGAATACTATAAACACCTCTACACAAATAAACTAGAAAATCTAGAAGAAATGGATAAATTCCTGGACACATACACCCTCCCAAGATTAAACCAGGAAGAAGTCAAATCCATGAAGAGACCAATAACAAGTTCTGAAATTGAGGCAGTAATTAACAGCCTACCAACCAATAAAAGCCCAGGACCAGATGGATTCACAGCCGAATTCTACCAGAGGTACAAAGAGGAGCTGGTACCATTCCTTCTGAAATTATTCCAATCAATAGAAAAAGAGAGACTCCTCCCTAACTCATTTTATGAGGCCAGCATCATCCTGATACCAAAACCTGACAGAGACACAACAAAAAAAGAAAATTTCAGGCCAATATCCCTGATGAACATCAATGCGAAAATCCTCAATAAAATACTGGCAAACTGAATCCAGCAGCACATTAAAAATCTTATCCACCAGCCTGGCCAACATGGTGAAGCCCCATGTCTACTTAAAACACAAAAAATTAGCCGGGTGTGGTGGTATGCACCTGTAATCCCAGCTACTCGGGAGGCTGAGGCAGGAGAATTGCTTGAACCAGGAGGCGGAGATTGCAGTGAGCAGAGATCGTGCCATTGCACTCCACCCTGGGGGACAAGAGCGAGAATTTTTCTCAAAAAATAAAAAAAATTAAAAGAAAATTTAAAAAGCTTATCCACCATAATCAAGTCAGCTTCATCCCTGGGATGCAAGGCTAGTTCAACATATGCAAATCAATAAACGTAATCCATCACATAAAGAGAACCAACAACAAAAAACCATATGATTATCTCAATAGATGCAGAAAAGCCCTTCAATAAAATTTAACACCCTTCTTGCTAAAAACACTCAATAAACTAGGTATTGATGGAACATATCTCAAAATAATAAGAGCTATTTATGACAAACCCATAGCCAATAACATACTGAATAGGCAAAAGTTGGAAGCATTCCCTTTGAAAACTGGCACAAGACAAGGATGCCCTCTCTCGCCACTCCTATTCAACACAGTATTGAAAGTTCTGGCCAGGCAATCAGGCAAGAGAAAGAAATAAAGGGTGTTCAAATAGGAAGAGAGGAAGTCAAATTATCTCTGTTTGCACATGACATGATTGTATATTTTAAAAACCCCATTGTCTCAGTCCATAATCTCCTTAAGCTGAGAAGCAACTTCAGCAAAGTCTCAGGAGACATAATCAATGTGCAAAAATCACAAGCATTCTTGTACACCAATCACAGACAAACAGAGAGCCAAACCATGAGCAAACTCCCATTCACAATTGCTGCAAAGAAAATAAAATACCTAGGAATACAACTTACAAAGCATGTGAAGGACCTCTTCAAGGAGAACTACAAACCACTGCTCAAGGAAATAAAAGAGGACACAAACAAATGGAAAAACATTCCGTGCTTATCAATAGGAAGAATCAATATTGTAAACATGGCCATACTGCCCAAAGTAATTTACAGATTCAATGCTATTCCCATCAAGTTGCCATTGACTTTTTTCACAGAATAAGAAAAAACTACTTTAAATTTCATATGGAACCAAAAAAGAGCCTGCATAGCCAAGACAATCCTAAGCAAAAAGAACAAAGCTGGAGGCATAATGTTACCTGACTTCAAACTATACTACAAGGCTACAGTAACCAAATAGCATGGTACTGGTATCATATTCAACCTAAATCATTTCATCACATTTCACTGATCCAACAGTATCCTCTTTTGGGCCCTCATGGTGTTGTAACTTTGAAATATATTCCATTTAGAACCTTTTGCATGTGTATATAATTTCTTCTCTTTTTTCTGGTTGGGTTATATATAATTGGCTATTTTCATCAAATTTTCAGGCTATTTACATATAATAAGCTTTGTTTTTCTATAAATTTCCCCGTTTTCCAAGCCAGCTCTCTCCAACTTCCAAATGATCACAGAATAAATGGTTACTAACACTGCTACCCAGGTTTTACAGAGAGAACCACGTTGACTGCAAGCCCATTTTCTGAAGTCTGCTATGGAAACAGTTACCAAATACTTCTAAATAACGTCTTGATTTTTTTCAAGGGCATCTAAGGCATTTTGGCCTTGATTCATTTTTGTTTCAGCAGTATTGTTTTCTAGGCTACTTCTTACCAGTTATCTGTGAAAGAAAGTTCCATTTTATTTTCTTGAGTAAATTTTTCCCATAATTAGGTTCTTATCAAGCCATATGGAGAATTCCCTCAGAATTATATGCATAATGATTGTAAATTATTTTTATTGCATTTCATTTTAAATGTCATTTTTGCATTTTCCTGGTATTTCTAAGTATATTACCATAGATACATTTAAGGGCTTTTTAAGCTTACATAATATTTGGGGTTTGTTTTGTTTTGTTTTTTGAGACAGAGTCTCACTCTGTTGCCCAGGGTGGATGGAGTGCAGTGGCGTGATCTCGGCTCACTGCAATCCCTGACGCCTGGTTCAAGTGATTCTCCTGTCTCAGCCTCCCGAGTAGCTGGGATTACAGGCACCTGCCACTGCGTCTGGCTAATTTTTGTAGTTTTAGTAGAGACGGGGTTTCACCATCTTGGCCTGGTTGGTCGTGAACTCCTGACCTCGTGATCCACCTGCCTCAGCCTCCCAAAGTGCTGGGATTACAGGTGTGAGCCACCCCACTCGGCCTAAACTTACACAATCTCACAAGGAAAATATTTTCTAAATCTTCTCTGGATGTCTCTTTATTCTCTGCTATAACTCACTGGGCAGCAGTTCCTTATTTACTCCATAAGGTCTCATTTCAGATCCAGAATTCATTTCACCAGAAGGCAAAGTAGAAAACAGTTTGTTTTTAAAAACACTGGGATAGTGCTCCTTATTTAAAAAGAACAAAACAAACAAAAAAACAAGCGATGTTCAAAATTAAGCAGGAACAAAAATCCAATTTTCCAATGAGAAAGTAAATACACATGTAAATGTTCCAAGAAGAAGCCATACATGGAATTATGATATATTCCTATGAAAATGTCCCGTGGAGAGTGGAGAAGGAAAGATGGAGAATTCCAGGGAGCAAAAGTAGGCTGGAAACACAAAAGCAAAAGGCAAGAAGAGAGGAAAAGACATAGAACTAAGGTAGGACTGGCTCTCTGCTTAGGGCAACCACTATTTATTACTGTCCCCTGTGGGAACTTCCTCAGTTATTCATAGATTGGAGCAAACTCTAATCTACATGTTGCAACAACCTGGCTTTGTATATTTACATTGAATTTTGTTAGTCTAGTTGTTAATGATAATTTGTAAGAACCAAATCATAATGATATCAAAGTGTGCTTTCTTTCAATTCTTTTTGTTTTCTAATGAAATGTTTTTTATGTCCATTGTAACTTCCTTTTGATCATCTAATGCCAGACAGGCTAACCAGCAATTTCCTTAGCAATTATGATTAGCATATTATTAAGAATAAATATCATGCTCCTGCAATAAATAAACAATCATGAAGATAAACTTGGGAGCAGAGAGGTTGTTGACAGTTCGTCAAACCTTCAACTGATTATAAATTCTGCTCTAACCAGCATTGCAGATTAAAGAGTAAGTGCGGTCAGACGCTTCTTTCTTGCTGTGTTGTGCCTGTCATAAGAAATCTTGGAGCTAAATTTGTCCTTCTCTACGGATGCACCTAAATATAATAGAAAAGTTAGTGCACCTAAATATAATAGAAAAGTTAGCAGTGCCATTTACTTTTCATTTCTTTCCTCTTTAAAATGTCATCATCATTTATGGATTCTTGCAGTTAAAACCCTCAAATTTTAAATATGAAGGTTAAATTCTTAAATTATAGTCCCAATTTAACAATGCTGCAATTATAGCTGAGATCATATTCTTTTTTTTTTTTTTTTTTGAGACGGAGTCTCGATCTGTCGCCCAGGTTGGAGGGCAGTGGCGCGATCTCAGCTCACTGCAAGCTCTGCCTCCCAGGTTCATGCCATTCTCCTGCCTCAGCCTCCCTAGTAGCTGGGACTACAGGCGCCCGCCACCACCGTGCCCAGCTAAATTTTTGTGTTTTTAGTAGAGACGGGGTTTCACCGTGTTAGCCAGGATGGTCTTGATCTCCCGACCTTGTGATCCGCCCGCCTCGGCCTCCCAAAGTGCTGGGATTACAGGCATGAGCCACTGCACCCAGCCGCGGAGATCATATTCTATTTTCTGTCACTCAAAACTTTAGCAAACTTTGTATCTTTTTACCTTCAATTGTATCCAATTCATAAGATGAAAAATGTTAAATTAAGAATAAGAACAGTTTGTTTTCATTATTTCTCCAGAAGGTTGGCTGATTTGATTATTTGATTGTAGGAGGCATCAATGGAGTTAAAATTATTCCACGTGAGGCCACTAAAGAAAAGGAAAAAAAGTCAGTTGAGACTAAGTCAAGTCTTTAAGAATAACTTGAGGTGGAAAGATAGAATAATTATAGCAGTTACCACTCTAGTCCTAAGTGCATTACATGCACTGTTACAGCCCTCATATTCTAGATGACACAGAAGCCTAGTGACATGAGGGCAGTATTCCCAGATCTATTAGGCTCTGGCAAAATCAGGAGAGATGAGAGTTACTTATAATCTGGAAAATAGTTTAATTTCAAATGAAAGTGTCCAGATTCCAGTTTCCCAAGAAGGTTATGCACTGGGTTTTCAAAAAAGCTACTTTAAAGTCAAAATTTTAGACCCAAGATTGGAAACCACTGGCAATGTTTTTTTAAAACAACTTTATGGAGGTGTAATTGATGCACAATATACTGCACATATCAAGCTGTAAAAAAAAAAAAAGAATAACTCAAAGCATCATTTTAACCTAATCTTTATAAGGATAAAAGAATTTTTAATAAGTAACTGATGTTATGAAATGAAACACATTCAACTTTCTCAAAGTTAATTTTTAAACAATTAATTACATATATTATATAGTATGTATATTATATCATACTATATATTATATGTAAATATATTTAATAATAATTTATAATTTTATATATTACATCATATATTTAATTACATGTAATTAAATTATATATATATGCAAAAGTGGAAAATAATTCTTTCTTAACTGCACTGTGGTTCTGGTCTTAACCCTAATTCACTAGGGCATTGATGGAACCTAATTCAGGAGAGACTACAGAAAAAGACTCTGCCCCATCCTACCAGGTTTTCTTCTATTTCCTCCTTCTATTTCCTCTCATCTGTACAAGTTTATGCCACATCATCACTTCTTGAGTCAAGGCTGAGGCAGTAATTTCAGAGAATTTTCACTCTTCCAAGGTTTATACCACATTCACTCTTCAGCAAATATTTTTTGAGAATCCAGTGCATGCCGGGCAGTAATGAAGCCAAATATGGCCTCTGTTCCCAGGGAGCATACAGTCTCACTAGGAAGACAGATACTAACCAAGTACAAGTATGATGCATATTACACAGGAAAAGTCCAGAGTACAGTCTGTGGAGTCATGGAAGGCATTTCTAAGAAAAAGATATGTAAGGTGAAGCCTAAATGATGTAAGATGAAAGGTGGAAAGAAAGAGCATTCCTTCCAGGAGAATTGCTTGTGCAAAGGCCTGAGAGAGGAACGGACAGAAAATCAGCATGGCTGAAGTATAGGAAGTAAGGGAGTAAATGAGACATAAAGAGGCTGGAAAGACAGGTGGAGCCCTATAGGCAATGTGAGAGATCATGAGTTTGACTCATGGGTCTGGACAAGGGGAAGTCACTGACAGATTTTAAGCTGTGCATTGTGAAAAGATTACTCTGAGTGCAGCGTGGAGACTACGGGAAGAGAGAGCAAAGACCGGGCACAGTAGCTGGGAGAGGCCAGTTTAGGAGGCTCTAGCAATAGTCTTGGCCAATTTGATGTCTTAGAATAGGGTGACGGTAATAATGTTAAAGAGAAGTGGATGGGTGCCACGGTACATTTAGAAAAATTGGTAAAACTTGTGGACTGAACAGATGTGAGCAGCAAAAGTCTCCAGGAGAACAGACACTTGAGAGTTGGGGATACCAGGTAATTAAGGAGTAAAGATCTGAATTCCTGCAGAAGTTACAGAGGAGAGACAGCCCAGGGTTCGTGAAATGTGCTTCCCTCCCCCACACACAGTAGGTTTACCTGGTGCTCTTTCAGTAGGTTTACCTGGTGCTCTTTACTGTCACCATCTCTTGTTCCTGACCTGAAAAAATGAGGCTTATATACCTATGAGGAGATGGGTAATAAATACAGCAATAAATAAATATATGTCAGATCATAATTGCTAAAAAGAAAAAGAGGGGTGGGGTGAAAGATAACTGAAAGATTTTGTTTCTGGCCTGAGCAGCTAGAAGAATTGCCATGAACTGAAATGGAGAAGAATCTGGGAGGATCAGGTATGGAGGGAACACCCAGAGGTTCAGCTTTGGATATCAAGAGGAGTTTGGTTTTATCCATGATACAGGATTCTATGCAGCTGTTAATAAGAATGAGGTAGTTCCAAATAGCTCCAATATCTCTTAAGTAAGAAAAGCCAATCATGGAAGAATTTGTATCCTAAAATCTCAGTTTTGTTAAAATATATACATATATGCATCTTTCATATAGACATTTACATGCACGAAAATACATAGAATAACATCTGTGAAAAAGTGTTAATGGTGTTATTTACAGGACGTGGAAGGGATGAAGAGAAAAAAATGAGATGTTTTACATCTTATGCTCTGATCTTATGTATTTTAATTTTCTCCGATAAAAAATGCACTCACATAATTTTTTTAATTTCATAAAACAAACTAAAAAGATAGAATTCACTAAGAAAATGAATAGCATACGAACTACTAAAGTTACAGCATCAGACTGAAAGGCAGTGACCCATTACAGACTCAGAGAATTCGGTTCCTCTTACTGAGCTAGAAGAAAGATTAGCCATCAAATTCTAAATTTTAGTAAGAAGAAAAACTGTTTCAAGGAAACTTGAGAAATCTAAATCAGATTATGAGTGTCAGAAATTCAGCCCTCAGAAATGAAAAGGACATCCCTGAGGCAAAACCACAGGAAACACAGACAGGGTCACAAAAGGATGTGGAACTTTTAGACCATGTCAGGGATTCTATTTAGGGCAAAACAGGCAACCAATCTTGGAAGTCCATGCCCAAAGGTCAGCTTTCCTAAGATGGTTATGCTGTCAACGGTTCCTTTCCATACCTATCATATGCTACTTGTAATTCTGAATCATACATCAGATTTCCTTACATCAATTGGTTATAAAACTGCTATTGCCTATATTTTACTTTGGGGGAAAAGGATAAGAAAAATAAGATACAGTAGGTGGCTCTGCTATATTAGCCACTGGGCTAGAATATTACGTAGTCAATTTAGTTAAGCAACTAACAGACTCAGGAAATGTGTTTGTAAAACTCTTACATGAAAACATATTTTAAGTGCAGCACAAAGAGCTCCAGGGCAAAGACTATGGCTCATTTTTCTTTGTTTCCTTGGTTCCTAGCAAAGGACTAAGCACCAGATGACTAGTGTTAGATAAATGTTTATGGGTTGATTGGATAAGCAAGAAGAGATCATTCAGGGGAGCCCTGTAAATAAATCTTGTAGATACTATAAATCAAGAATAAGTAAAAGGATTCCTCTGAGCACACAATATATGCCATGCACGAACCTAGATCTTTTATATGTATCACTTAATCCTCACAGCAACACAATTCAGGTAGATTTTATTAGCTTAAAGATGAGAAAACTGAAGCCCAGTGATGTAGTTTGGATGGGTGTCCCCGCTCAAGTCTCATGTTGAAGTATAATCCCCAGTGTTGGAGGTGGGGCCCGGTGGGAGGTGATTTGATCATGGGCGCAGATTTCTAATGAATGGTTTAGCACCCTCTGCTTTGGTACTGTTCTCGTGATGGTAAGTTCTCATGAGGTCTCATAGTTTAAAAGTGTACAGCACCTCCCCCTTTGCTCTCTTGCTCTTGCTTCTGCCATGTCAAGTGCCTGCTCCAGCTTTGCCTTCTGCCATAAGTAAAAGTTCCCTGAGGCCTCCCCGAAGCAGATGCCAGCATGCTTCCTCTGTAGCCTGTAGAACCGTGAGCCAATTAAACCTCTTTTCTAACAAATTGTCCAGTCTCACGTATTTATTTACAGAAATGCAAGATTGGCCTAATACACCCAGTGATAGTGACCTTCCAGTGACCATTTTGGTCATCAGTAATGCTAGATTAAGCCAAAACTCCCTGACTCCAAACGCCATGGTCTTTTCCCTCTAGCCCAGCACCTGTCCCAAAAAATCATTTGGTAATAGTATAGAGGAAAAAACTCTAATATATTTTCTTTGTATATTTGAACTGTATATGTCTTATATGCTTAAGGAGTATATGGTTATATCCATATTTTTCTAGTTTTTTTAGTGGACATTGACTTTCAGTTTACACCATGGTACAGGAGAACCAGTCTACCCTTCAAAAGTTTTGTTTTGTGTTGTTTTTCCTGTGACTATTAAAAGTTTACACTGGAGGTGGTCTATAAACCGTTTATAGATAGCTCTACCCGGATTTTACCTAAAATAATTCAAATTACACTATCCAAACCTTGGATTTTGCCTCTCATATAAAGAAGTGCAAGGCTCTCTAGTGACTGCTGAGTTTCCAGTCAGCTCCCTCTCCAGCACCCTGCAACTATGTAAGCCTTCTTCTGCTTCTCAGATGGCTCACCCAGCACCGTTAGCTCTTAACAGCTCACCTCACCCCAACTTCCAGCAGGTGGAAGTTACCTGAACATCTTGTCATCACATCCACAAGCCCACTTGTATCTGCACCCACCCCTCTCCTGTTTCATACCTCTTACTAGTGGCCAAGCACCCTCTCTCTGTGCTCCAGGTCTCACCCCCACCCTCCCCAGCCTTCTCAGGAATTTTGACAAAAATGGTTAATGGCTAAACCCCTCTCCTATATCTCCAACCTAGCTAGGTATCGGGAGCCCTATTAACTAAGACAGAAAACCTAGAAGCTATAAAATTAAGATAGACCTTGTAAATATATTTGTTTTTAATTAAACATTTGTATATAGTAAAAGATATCATAAATAAAAAATAATAGTGTTGATGCCAGGCATGGTGGCTCATGCCTGTAATCCCAGCACTTTGGGAGGCCAAGGCGGGCAGATCACTTGAGCTCAGGAGTTCAAGACAAGCCTGGGCAATGTAGCAAAACCCCATCTCTACTAAAAAAATAGAAAAATTAGCCAGGCATGGTGGTGCACATCTGTAGTCCCAGCTACTCAGCAGGCTGAGGCAGGAGAATCGCTTGAACCTGGGAGGCGGAAGTTGCAGTGAGCTGAGATCATGCCATTGCACTCCAGTCTGGGCTACAGAGCGAGACTCCATTTAAAAAAAAAAAAAAAAAAAAATGCCGGGCGCAGTGGCTCAAGCCTGTAATCCCAACACTTTGGGAGGCCAAGGTGGGCAGATCACTTGAAGCCAGGAGTTCGAGACTAGCCTGGCCAACATGGTGAAACCCCGTCTCTACTAAAAGCACAAAAATCAGCTGGGTGTGGTGGCGTGTGCCTATAATCCCAGCTACTCAGGAGGCTGAGGCAGGGGAATTGCTTGAACCCGGGAGGTGGAGTTCGCAGTGAGCCGAGATCGCACCATTGCACTCCAGCCTGAGCAACACAGTGAGACTCCATCTAAAAAAGAAAGAAAGAAAAGAAAAAAGGAGAAATAATAGAGTTGCAAATCTGCAAGGCAGCTGACAGATAAAGGGTGTAGGAAATTCACAGGAAAGAAAATCCAAATGTTCAACAAGCATTAAAAGCTGCTCCAAATCATTACTAGACAAAGAAATGGAAATTAAAGAATAACGTAGTTCCAACTTATGTCCAGAAACTGAAAACTATATGAAAGTTATAAGTTTTTAAGTGTATTATAAAGCTACCACAATGTTGAAAGCATGAAACTAGTACAAGAATAAACAGAAAGATAAATAGAACAGAACATCTAGAAATATGTTCAGATGGCTGAAAGAGTGTGCAATAAAGTTAACATTTACAATTAGTGGTGCTTCCTTTAGAAGTCCAGGAGAGTCGGGTGGAAAGGGGCATAAGTTTGGAGGATTACACCATTAAGATTATCACATAAGACCAATAATGTCCATGAGCAAAGTAAACTTTCTCTGTATGCCACCAACAGAATATAGCTCAGGTCCTCTTGGCTAAAGATGGGTCATGTCCTCGCCAATGCCAGTCAGCCAGAGAGGAGAGACTAAAGACCCCCAGTGAACTCAGGTGTCTCATGAGTCTCTCCTGCGGCTGGAGAGTATAAAGTCCTGCCTTCCCTAAGAATGTTGGGGTGACTAAGCTGGTAGACTTAAGATGGCTTCAGCCATAGGCATTGACAGTAACATAACTCTGACAAAGATCCTGAGCAGGTCAGAAAGTGCAACATAGTCCCTGGAAGCTTCCTGTATACCTGACACTAAAAGGTATCTCTCCTTTTAGTGCAGGCTCGGATATATGAGGTTCAACAATTGGTTGGTGAGTCTCAATGTATTAAAAGCACTCCTAAAAATAAAAAATAAAAAGTCAGTGGCAATATATGAATTATTTGATAAATTATATTGGTATAACAACATTTAGGGAAAAATGGTGTTAGATCTTTAGTTCACATAATACATCAAAATTATTTTTAGATAAACTCATGATTTCAATATTAAAAATGGAACCATAAATATACCATAAAATATATAGACATGTGTGTGTCTGTGTGTCTGTGTGTGTGTGTGTGTGTGTGTGTGTGTGTGTGTGTGTGTGTAGTCTTAAACATATACTCTTGGGGTAGAAAGCCTTTATAATCTATAGCACTAATTAATGATGAAAACCATTTGGCCAGGCATGGTGGCTCACATCTGTAATTCCAGCAGTTTGAGAGGCTGATGTGGGTGGATCACTTGAAGTCAGGATTTCAAGACCAGCCTGGCCAACATGGTGAAATGCTGTCTCCACTTAAAAAAAAAAAAATACAAAAATTAGCCAGGCATGGTGCTGCACACCTGTAATCCCAGCTATTCAGGAGGCGGAGGTACGAGAATCGCTTGAATCCTGGGGCAGAGGTTGTAGTGAGTTAAGATCACGACCCTGCACTCCAGCCTGAGCAACAGAGCGAGACTCCATTTCAAAAACCAAAACAAAAGAAAACAAAAAACACACACACACATGCACAAAGAAAAAAATGATAATTTTAACTACACAAAAGCAAAAATCAAAAGTTTAGTGTATGACAAAGGTATATATGACAAGTCAATATAGTAAGAGTTATTGAAGAAAACTAAGTTGAATTTTAGCTCACTTTTTTACATGAAAATGAAATCTAGATACATTAAATAAATGAGAAAAGCACTAGGAGAAAATATAAATGAATACGCAGTATTTCTGTAAGAAAGGATTTTCTAAGCATGATTTTTAAAACAATAATTATAAAGTAAAATATTGATATAATTGACCACTTACAACTTCAAAACTTCTCTATTCACACGAAAAGAATGTGTACAAAACAATGTGTGCTAAATGTGTACAAAACTTAAAAGTAAAATGCAAATTACTAAAGAAGATGCCACATATAGGACAAAAAGGTATTAATACATTTAATACATAATAGTGAATATCTGAATTTTAAAATCAGCAATGACACTAACAGGCAATTCACAACAGAAAAATAATAAACGGTCAACACATAGTTGGAAAGTGTTCTTGCTAGAAAGTAAATGCAAAATAAAACAGTAATGGTGAATATATTACTTTATAACATTCAAATGTTGGTAAGATTTATAGGGAAATAGACTCTTATGCAGTAGAAGTGTAAACACATACAGCTTTTCCCCCAGCAACACTACTTCTAGGGATCTGACATAAGAAACTAATCAAGGATATAAACAAAAAGTTAGCTATAAAAAGCTTATTATAGCATTAAATATAGGAGAAAATTTGGTAATAATATAAATATTAACAATACAAATTTTTAATCGATCAAGGTATATCTGTATAATAAAATATGATATAGTCAGCAAAATTGTCACATTGACCTGTTTATTGACATAGAAGTTAATCTACATGATGTTATTGAGTAAAAAAGCATATTACCAAACATCAATATATATGTAAATCTTTATGAGTATATATACATTGATGAATATCTGGAATTATATTATTAATATTATTAACTAGTCATTTTTTAGCATACCTCATGACTGTCTTAATATTTTAGCCAGTGATTATCTCTGGACAGTAAGAATTAAAGTGATAGTTTTACTTTCTTCTTTTTACTTTTCTGTACTGTTGGAATATTTTACAACGCCCCTGTTTCATCTTTAGAAAACTACTAACTGTCTTGAAAAACAGTAAAGACTACATGGTTCCAATATCATAAAAATGCATGCATATAGGTATAGAAAAAAAAGACAAGAAAAATATATATTAAAATGTTAAAAATGGTTTCTCCAGATAATAGGATTCTAACTGGGAAGTTTTTAAAATCAGTACTTTCTAAATTTTTTACAGTGAACATGTATTGCTTTTATAATAAAAAATTATTCTTCTTATTATTATTAGAAACAAAAATCATTCTTGAACGCACTCAGCTTCTCTTGATTTAGGAAAATCTGCCTGGACAAGCTTCATTTCTTGAAAAATGGAAGATATTGGACTAGATGACTGCTAAGATTCCTTCCAGTTCTTACATTTAAGTATCCTGAATAAAGTCATGCTGTACACTTTTAGATTGGAGTCTTATTGGAAAATTAAAAATAATCTTTACCAAGTTTCAAAAGAAGAACATTGGGCCAGGTGTGGCGGCTCACACCTATAATCCCAGCACTTCAGGAGGCCAAGGCGGGAGGACTACTTGAGGCCAGGAGTTTGAGACCAGCCTGGGCAACATAGTGAGACTCCATCTCTATAAAAAATTCTTTTCAAAAAGTAGCTGAGTGTGGTGGTACATGGCTGTAGTCTTGGCTACTCAGGAGACTGAGGCAGAAAGATTGTTTGAACCTGGGAGGTCGAAGTTGCAGTGAGCCATGATTGTGCCACTTGCTGCATTCTAGCTTGGGTGTCAGAGCAAGATCTTGTCTCAAAAAAACAAAGAAGAAGAGGAAGAAGAAGAAGAAAGAGGAAGAAGAGGAGGAAGAAGAAGAAGAAGAAGAAGAAGAAGAAGAAGAAGAAGAAGAAGAAG